>NC_057795.1:103132362-103432362 GCF_018294505.1 Triticum aestivum
GGGGGGGGGGCTAAAAACAACATTTGAATGTAGATAGTACGAGACTGAATATCGACGTTTCAATTTAGTGTACATTGTAAGATTTGAATTGAGGACCATGCGTATGGCTTCTGTAATTATTTCGAACTAGCGGGGGTGACCCACGCATTTGCGCGGCTAGATTTTTCACATGTTGTTTAATTTGAGTCTAACCATATTTACATATTGTATTTGAGCATGTGATTTTTCTCAGTAAAGTTCGCTGACCTTGATAAATTAGACACCAACAAATAGCATTACAATATGAGGATTCTCTATCTTCTAGAGAAATTTCAAATGGGAATCAATTAACATATTGAAGGCTTATAAAAACATTGTGTCATTTTATTCTCCATGTTATTTCCCACAACGAAAATGACTTATAACATACTTCTCATGAACTATTGTCTCTAACATTTACAAATACAAAAGCAAAATGAATAGATTTTCCTCATTTATGATAGTCACTCCTACACGCTTCATCGATGAGTCCATTCTTCTTACATGATATTTTACATGGACAATCACATGATTATTTTTACTTTCTCTCTCAGTCACTTTAACCTTAGTGTATTTTTTAGATCATGCTCGTGTTCTTTTTACCTTTTTCACTTCTCTATATAGGACAATATAATTATGAGAAAAGAAGTAGGCATAGCTCTTGGTAAGTGGACTGGGTATGCAATATCATCACCTAGATTCATATTTATCTCATCGTAACGGCCTCTCCTATAGTATACCTATTATATTTTCTAGAATATTCTCTTCACTCTGTACCATCGTGATAGCTTATTCTTTCTAACAGAGGCAATGTCATTTATGTACGACTTATATTTGTAGCATGATTAAAATAACTTATTTCCTAGTAATTACTTTACAAACGTAAGGTACATTTTTTCTAATTGTAATCTTTGACCGTGATATTTCGTTAATAGTTAAGAGAGCGATAATCACATGAAAGTTGACACATCCAAATAACCCATGCATGCTGACATGGCATTTTATTTTATTTTAATCACACTTTCTTGGTTTAAGCTCATATTTATAAATCTCTGATATAAAAGTTCACTATATATATGGACATACTTATATCTTACATTTTCTCTTTATCCAACCAATAAAAATAGATTGTACGAATCTCAATCAAGTGCCAACATTTGGTGCAGTAAAATCCGTTATTATTTTTTCTCTTTTCTCAATATATTTTCTAACCCGTGTATGTTAAGACACCTAAATAACCCATGCAAGTTGACATATCATTTTATTTTATTTCATCACACATTTTAGTTTTAGATTTGAGCTCGTATTTATAAGTCTTTCGTATATATACTTTATTATACATGTACATAGTTAAAATGAACGTTTACACTTTATCCAAATCAACAAAAAAGATTGTGCGTGTCGTGCAATATTTGGTATAGTGAAATCCCTCAAATGCTCTATAAAAAACCATCCAAAACTAAAAAAAATCATAACACAGCTATAACTTGGCTATGCTGGAAAAAAAACTAACCAAATTCATGCTCCAGCACTCACGGCTATGCAATACAACTCCTGACCGATGTACAGCTCCAACATGCTACCGTGTTGTGCTACATTGATACAATCGGACTGCACCCGGTTTGGCAGTACATAATTTTTTTTTATTTTGTGATAGGCAGTCCATCAGGACTTCTTTTTAATGATGTGGTTCTACCTGGCACGTGCAGACGGCAAAAGTTGTTGCACACGTTTTGAATTCCACCGTAATCTATCATGTTATGCCAGATTGCACTTATATTCCATATATAAAATCCATATGATATGTGATTTGCGGATGATTTACTTCTGATGAATTTCTGCTGTTCTTATCTCAAAACTTCACAACCATAAATCTCTACCGTTCCTTTTCTACGGTCTTAATAATATTATAGATTTTTTTGCAAAAAATAATACTATAATAGATTTTATTATACAATCAAGCTACTTATGGGCTTCGTACATGTTTTTTCTAGGGGGAAAAAATCTACTTTTTACCTTTATTTTGAATTTTGTGTAGAAATGTTTCTATTTGATTTTTTTTCTAATAATGGTTGTTCCATTATAGGTTTACAAAATAGACTTAATATCTTGTAAGTACATGTATATAAGATTCCCTGGTAAATTTTCTTGAACGAACGTGATTATGGTTGTAACAACCCAATTGATGTTAGATGTTTTGCGAGCAAATTTGATGTTAGATTTGTATGTGTATTTTACAATGGTTGTATGCAACTCTCACGCATTTTAAGTTCATGCATAAAACAAATTCGAAATTCTATGTAAATTCTATTGATTTGTATTTTGGAATCCCCTAAAAACCAAATCATCATTGAAAGTATGGAGTCGATGTTTGTATTCTGCATTCACTGGATTTTATTAGCTTGTTTTCTTTCGATTGGCTTGGTATATCTTTTTTGATTCAAAAAGAAACAGGCAACGTGTACATACGGACACAACGATTGGTGTCTTTCCATGTTGAGCCTATTGGCTAATTAATGCCATGGCAAAAAAACTTTAGTTTATTCGTATGCATGCATGCATCTTTGTGCACATGAACCTGCCTTGCTGATGTATATAAACGTATGTGTATTGGATTGTCTCACTGTTTGCGTTGGTGTGTTTGTCCGAGTCAGTATTGGCTGGCGTGGCAAAAGTTTTCACGTGTAATGGATCTATACCTCATGATTGCACGTTACATTTAAACGCGTATGATTGCCTAGCTAGGTATTTTTAACCTGAAAAAAAAACTTTTTTCAGGTAGCCTGGCTAGCCTATGCGAAGCGTGCTTGTGTTGGACTTTTTCATAGGCACATGTCCGTGACAGACTTGATATGTCCAAAATAATGCATGTACATGATATTTGTATGTAACGTTTACATTCTTAGATCTTAGCCGTTTATATCTAAAATTAATGGTCAAGATAATTTAATCTGTGTGGATGAACGTGATGGCTTATTTGACTTCTGCCTTAAGTATATAAAAGAAGATTCGTGCCATACTAGGTTTGGAAAACTTGACATTGACTCGATTATTGTGCTATTTTGTAGGTCATATGTTTGAATTCAACCAAAGTTTTCTCACTACCATGGCGTTCATCATATATATATGAATTTGTATTAAAAAAGTAGCATGGATGCCGTGAAATGCCAAATCCACGTTAGAATTGGAGATCACTATGTGACACTCTAATTCAAATAACTCCTCATTAATTAATTTATATAATCTCGTTTCGAATGACTAATTATTTGCAAGGAAAACACGGGCATGGTAATACATACAGATTCGTTTGCAAATACAAGAAGATTCGTTTGCATTCTCAAATGTATGCGCAGCAATCAGACCAGGGTCGCGTCGTGGTGGTCACATGTGTCGTAAGGATGCTAGGACCCAGCCACCCACCCCTCCCTCCCTCCTCCCGCAAAAAAAGAACGACGATAAAATAATTTGGCGCTTCAATGTTTTAGATTGAAATATCTGGCGGCCCCAATTCTAGCCCTGCAATATATCCCTTCTCAACCGTCCCCTTCCGCGCCCAGAGCGCTGAAATCCCTAATTTGCCGCCAACCCAAGCAAAGTTCGAATCGCGCCTCGTCTCGTCTCTTTCCCCACAACTGTGACAGACGACGACGATGTAGAGGACGGTCGCGCTTCACCACCGCAGCAGAGCTATCTCATCTACGCCCTCGTCCACCGCATCGGGTGGTTTACCGACAACGTCGGTCGTCGCAACCGACGTGCCTCACAGACACCGAGGTCCACCGCATCCGGTGCCCTTCACCGACGCCGTTTCCCACCTCACCAAGGCTACTTCACCGAGCACATCGCCGCACCTCCGCCCCCCGAGGCCGTTGGGCTTCACCAACGGTCTCGTCCACCGCATCGTAGCGCTCCGCTGCCACTCAAGATCTGCATCCGTGCATAGCCAGTGAATGCTAGCGCATTGATACGTCCATTTTTCATCATGTTTTCCTACTATTATTTATATTGTTTTATTTTATAATGCTTTTTGGAGTAATTCTAATGCCTTTCCTCTCATAATATGCAAGGTATGCACCAAGGGGGGGAATTCTGGCAGCTGGAAATTTGGACCTGAAAAAGCTACGTCAAGCTACCTATTCTACACAACTCCAAATGAGCTGAAACTCCCCGAGGATTTTTATGGCATATTTAAGGAATAGAGCAAATAAGTACCAGAGGAGGGCCACCAGTTGGGAACAACCCACCTGGGCGCGCCAGGAGGCCCAGTCGCACCCTGGTGGGTGCTGCCCTCCTTGGCCCACCTCCGGTGCCCATCTTCTAGTATATAAGTCATTTTGACCTAGAAAAAATAGGGGGAGGACATTCGGGATGAAGAGACGTCGCCTCGAGGCGGAACTTGGGAGGAGCAATTTTGCCCTCGAGTGGAGCGATTCCGATGGGGGAACTTCCCTCCCAGAGGGGGAAGTCATCATCATCACCTACAACTCTCCCATCTTGGGGAGGGCTATCTTCATCAACATCTTCATAGCACCAACTCCTCTCAAATCCTAGTTCATCTCTTGTGTTCAATCTTTGTATCAAAACTATAGATTGGTGCTTGTGGGTGACTAGTAGTGTTGATTACATCTCGTAGTTGATTACTATATGGTTTATTTGGTGGAAGATTATATGTTCAGATCCATTATGCTATTCAATATCCCTCTGATCTTGAGCATGTTTATCATTTGTGAGTAGTTACTTTCGTTCTTGAGGTCACGGGAGAAATCATGTTGCAAGTAATCATGTGAACTTGATATGTGTTCGATATTTTGATGGTATGTATGTTGCCACTCTCTTAGTGGTGTTATGTGAACATCGACTACATGGTACTTCACCAGATTTGGGCCTAAGGGAATGCATTGTGGAGTATTTATTAGATGGTGGGTTGCGAGAGTGACAGAAGCTTAAACACCAGCTTATGCGCTATTCCATAAGGGACCGATTGGATCCAAAAGTTTAATGCTATGGTTAGAATTTATTCTTAATACTTTTCTCGTAGTTGCGTATGCTTGCCAGAGGGTTAATCATAAGTAGGAGGTTTGTTCAAGTGAGACAACACATATGCACCGGTCCACCCACATATCAAATTATCAAAGTACCGAAGACGAATTAAGCCAACATGATGAAAGTGACTAGATGAAATTCCTGTGTACCCTCAAGAACACTTTGCTTATCATAAGAAACCGTTTTGGCATGTCCTTTACCTCAAAAGGATTGGGATATCTTGCTGAAATTTTGTTACTACTATTGCTACTTGCTCATTACAAATTACCTTGTTACCAAACTACTCCGCTACTTACAATTTTAGCACTTGCAGACATTACCTTGCTAAAAACCACTTGTCATTTCCTTATGCTCCTCGTTGGGTTCGACACTCTTACTTATCGAAAAGGGATACAATTGACCCCATACACCTTTGGGTCATCAAGGCAATTTTATGGTGCCGTTTTCGGGGAGTGCAACGCTCTTGGTAAGTCAAAATTGGTAAGGAAACATTATTACTATGTGCTGAAATTTATTGTCACTTGCCACTATGGAAAACAATCCTTTGAGGGGTTTGTTCGGGGTATCTTCACCTCGACCGGAACCACAATTAGTTACTTCTCAACCTATTGCCCCTACTGAAAATATTGAATATGAAATTCCTTTGGGTATGTTAGAACAACTACTAGCTAATCCTTATGCAGGAGATGGAACCGAACATCCTGATATGCACTTGATATATGTGGATGAAATTTGTGGATTATTTAAGCTTGCAGGTTTGCTTGGATATGAACCTAAGAAGAAGTTTTCCCCTTTATCTTTGAAGGGAAAAGCATTTACATGGTATAGGCTATGCGATTATATTGGATCTTCAAACTGGAACCGTTTGAAATTGGAATTTCATCAGAAATTTCATCATATGCATCTAGTTCATCGTGATCGGAATTATATATATAATTTTTGGCCTCATGAAGGAGAAAGTACCGCTCTAGCTTGGGGGAGGCTTAATAAAATGTTATATTCATGCCCCAATCATGAGCTCTCGAGAGAAATTATTATTCAAAACTTTTATGCTCAGCTTTCTCATAATGATCAATCCATGCTCCATACTTCTTGTACTGGTTCTTTTATGAAGAAGACTATTGAATTCCGATTGGATCTTCCAGAAAGAATTAAACGCAACTCTTAAGATTGGGAACTCGACAAAGGTAAAGAGTCAGATATCGAACCTAATTTTGATTGTGTTAAATATTTTATGAATACCGATGCCTTCCAAATGTTTATCACTAAATATGGATTTGACTCTGAGATAGTAGCCTCCTTTTGTGAATCTTTTGCTACTCATGTTGATATCCCTAAGGAGAAGTGGTTTGAATATCACCCACCAATTAAATAAGAAGTTAAAGAACCCGTAAAAGCTAAAGAAGCAACTATCATTTACAATGTTGATCCAGTTGTTCCCACTTCTAATATTGAAAAACCACGTTTTCCTATTAGGATGAAGGAATATGCTAAAGCTTCAACTATGGTCAACAAAAGCTATGTTAGAACATCCAAACCATCTGAACAAATCAAAGTTGAACCTAGTGTTGCAATGATTAAAGATCTCTTAGTTGATAATATTGATGGGCATGTTATTTACTTCTATGATGAAGCTTCTAGAATTGCTAAACCTGAAGGAAAAGATAAACATAGACCAGTTGTTGGCATGCCTGTTGTCTCAGTTAAGATAGGAGATCACTGTTACCATGGGTTATGTGACCTAGGTGCTAGTTTGAGTGCTATTCCTTTCTCATTATATGAAGAAATTAAAGATGAAATAGCACCTGCTGAAATAGAAGATATAGATGTTACTATTAAACTTGCTAATAGAGATACTATATCACCAATTGGGATTCTTAGAGATGTTGAAGTCTTGTGTGGAAAAATACAATACCCTACTGATTTTCTTGTTCTTAGCACCCCACAAGATGAGTTTTGTCCCATTATACTTGGTAGACCTTTCTTGAACACCATCAATGCTAAAATAGATTGTGAGAAACAAACTGTCGGTGTTAGCTTTGGTGATGAATCTCATGAGTTTAATTTTTCCAAGTTTAGTAAACAACCTCATAAGAAAGACTTGCCTAATAAGGATGAAATTATTGGTCTTACTTCTATTGCTATGCCCCTACTGATCCTTTCGAACAATATTTGCTAGACCATGAAAATGATTTGCATATGCGTGAAAGAAATGAAATAGATAGAATCTTTTTCGAACAACAACCTCTGCTTAAACACAACTTGCCTATTGAAACTCTAGGAGGTCCTCCTCCACCTAAAGGTGATCCTCTGTTTGAATTAAAACAAATTGTCAGACACTTTGAAATATGCTTATCTTGATGAAAAGAAGATATATCTTGTTATTATTGGTGCTAACCTTTCAAAACATGAAGAAGAAAGATTTTTGAAAGTTCTAAGGAAGCACAGGGCTGCTATTGGATATACTCTTGATGATCTTAAGGGCATTAGTCCCACTCTATGTCAGCACAAGATTAATATGGAGCCTGATGCTAAACCCGTTGTTGATCACCAATGTCGGTTAAACCCGAAAATGAAAGAAGTGGTAAGAACAGAAATATGAAACTTCTGGAAGCAGGTATAATCTATCCTATAGCTGACAGTAAATGGGTAAGTCCTATTCATTGTGTCCCTAAGAAGGGAGGTATTACTGTTCCTCCTAATGATAAGAATGAGCATATTCCACAAAGAATTGTCACATGCTATAGAATGGTAATTGATTATAGAAAATTAAATAAAGCTACTAGAAAAGATCATTAACCTTTGCCTTTATCAATCAAATGTTAGCAAGATTATCTAAGCACACACATTTTTTCTTCCTTGATGGATACTCTGGCTTTTCACAAATACCTGTTTTACAATCTGATCAAGAAAAGACCACTTTTACTTGTCCTTTTGGAACATTTGCTTATAGACGTATGCCTTTTGGTTTATGTAATGCACCTGCTACCTTTCAAAGATGTATGACTGCTATATTCTCTAATTTTTGTGAAAATATTGTTGAGGTTTTCATGGATGACTTTTCTGTTTATGGTAAGTCTTTTGATGATTGTTTAAGCAATCTTGATTGAGTTTTGCAGAGATGTGAACAAACAAATCTTGTCTTGAATTGGTAGAAGTGTCACTTTATGGTTAATGAAGGTATCGTCTTGGGCCATAAAATTTCCGAAAGAGGCATTGAGGTGGACAAAGCCAAGGTTGATGCAATTGAGAAAATGCCATGTCCTAAAGATCTCAAAGGTATTCGTAGTTTCCTTGGTCATGCTGGTTTCTATAGGAGGTTTATCAAAGACTTTTCTAAAATTTCTAGGCCTCTTACTAATCTTTTGCAGAAGTATATTCCCTTCGTGTTTTATGATGATTGTATGGAAGCCTTTGAGACACTAAAGAAAGCCTTAATCATTGCACCTGTTGTTCAACCACCTGATTGGAACTTGCCTTTTGAGATTATGTGTGATGCTAGTGATTATGCTGTTGGTGCTGTTCTAGGACAAAGAGTTGGTAAAAAACTAAATTTTATTCATTATGCTAGTAAAACTCTAGATAGTGCTCAATGAAACTATGCTACTACTGAAAAAGATTTCTTAGCAGTGGTGTTTGCATATGATAAATTCAGATCTTACATTGTTGATTCTAAATTAATTGTTCACACCGATCATGCTCCTATAAAATATCTTATGGAAAATAAAGATGCTAAACCTAGACTCATCAGGTGGGTTCTTCTGCTACAAGAATTTGATTTGCATATCACTGATAGGAAAGGAGTAGAGAACCCCGTGGCTGATAACTTGTCTAGACTTGAAAATGTCCTTGATGAACCACAACCAATTAATGATAGCTTCCCTGATGAACAACTAGCTACAATAAATGTTTCTCATAGTACACCTTGGTATGCCGACTATGCTAATTATATTATTGCTAAATACATACCACCTAGCTTCACATACCAATAAAAGAAAAAAATTCTTCTATGATTTAAGACATTACTTTTGGGATGACCCACATCTTTATAAAGAAGGGGTAGATGGTATTATTAGACGTTGTGTACCTGAGCATGAACAGGAACAAATCTTACGGAAATGTCACTCCAAAGCTTATGGAGGAAATCAGGCAGGAGACAGAACTGCTCATAAGGTATTGCAATCTGGTTTTTATTGGCCTACTCTCTTTAAAGATGCCCGTAAGTTTGTCTCATCTTGTGATGAATGCCAAAGAATAGGTAATATCGGTAAGCGTCAAGAAATGCCTATGAATTATTCACTTGTTGTTGAACCATTTGATGTTTGGGGATTTGACTTTATGGGACCTTTTCCTTCCTCTAATGGGTATACACATATTTTGGTTGTTGTTGATTATGTTACTAAGTGGGTAGGAGCTATTCCTACCAGTAGTGCTGATCACAACACCACTATTAAATGCTTAAGGAAGTTATTTTACCAACATTTGGAGTCCCTAGATATTTAATGACTGATGGTGGTTCACAACTCATTCATGGTGCTTTCCGTAAGATGCTTGCGAAGTATGATGTTAATCATAGAATTGCGTCACCTTACCATCCTTAGTCTAGTGGTCAAGTTGAACTTAGCAATAGAGAAATAAAACTAACCTTACAAAAGACTATTAATAGGTCTTAGAAGAATTGGTCTAAGAAATTAGATGATGCAATTTGGGCTTATAGAACAGCTTACAAAAATCCTATGGGTATGTCTCCATATAAAATGGTTTATGGAAAACCATGTCATTTACCTCTTCAGTTAGAACACAAAGCATTTTGGGCAGTAAAAGAACTCAATTATGATTTTAAACTTGTTGGAGAAAAGAGGTTATTTGATATTAGCCCATTAGATGAATGGAGAACCCAGGCTTAGAAAATCCTAAGTTATTCAAAGAAAAAGTTAAAAGATGGCATGACAAAAGAATCCAAAAGCGTGAGTTCAAAGACGGAGATTATTTTCTTTTGTACAACTCTCATTTTAGATTCTTTGCAGGAAAACTCCTCTCCAAATGGGAAGGACCCTATGTCATCGAGGAGGTCTACCGATCCGGAGCTATCAAAATAAATAATGCCAAAGGGACTAACTCGAAGGTTGTCAATGGGAAACAAATAAAACACTATATCTCAGGTACGCCCATTAATGTAGAAAGCAACGTTATCCAAACTTTGACACCGGAAGAACACATAAGAGAGTCCTTCCAGAACACTCCAAAATCATGAAAATAAGGAGGTACATGATACGGTAAGTAAACGGACTCCAAACAATTCGCAAAAATATATTTAGTCAGTTTAGGAATATTTAGAAAATTAGGAAAATAAGAAACTTCCAGGAAAGTGACCCTGGTGGGCACGATACACCAGGGTGCGCCATGCCTGCCTAGCGTGCCTAGGTGGGTTGTGCCCACCTCGGGTACTTTCCAATCTTCGTTTTTCTTCCGTTCTACTTGTTCCCCAAGATAAAAAAATCTATATATATATATATTTCCCAAACGTGTTAACCGCCATATCACGGAGAAATCTCATGTTTTCTTTTCTTGCTATTTTCTGCCAGATCTAATCCACCATGGCCTCTTCAAGCTCCTCCAAGGAAAAGTTCTTCGACAACGTCATCAGCCCATATCTGTGGGAGGTGATGCAACACCCTCAAGCTATCCAGATGCGCGATGGGGTGCTGCACATCCGCGATATGCAAGGACCCAGGGGGACTGGATCCGTGGAGGCCAGGCTTGGAGCCATGGAGCAGGCCATCTTCAAGTGCAACGGGATGGTGGAGTGTGGACTCAATGCCAATCACCTCATTATCGCGGACTATACCCGTGATCTCAAGGTGGATGGCAAGCCCATAAAGTGTTGGAGATATGCCCTAGAGGCAATCATGTATGATGATATTTCCTATGTGTTTATGAATAAAGATAGTCCTTGGACATTATCAATGATGTGTATCAGCAAGTACGTGACTTGTTTATGGGACTATGCGTTGTATGATGACTGTCCTAAAAGGTCCCTAGTCGAAAGGGCTGTGTGGATGCGTAGCCGACTAGATTAGCATATGACACAGTCGATGGCTTGGTCTCACTAGCCATGAAGCATTGGATGTTAACCATATAATATGGACTTGGAAAGGTCTGGTCGGATTTGATGTAGTCGGATCCGAGTCAAGATAAGATCCGAGTCGGACAGACCCAACTATGAGACGCAGCGATATGTCATCTGTGAGTCTCTAGTACAACATACTTTCTATGTCCTAAGACCTGAGCTGACGCATGTACTCGGGATGGTGACAGACTTGCTTTGGGCCGACCAAACACTACTCCGTGACTAGGTAGTTACAAAGGTAGGTTTCGGGTTTGTCCAGTCCCATGCTGCGAGACATGGTCGAGCAAGATGGAATTTACCCCTCCTATCAGGAGAGATATACCCTGGGGCCCTCGTGTGATCCGACCAGGATAAGAATGTCCATGCGACAAGGATTATGAGATAATCCGGATAGTGGTCGGTATCTCTGGAACGAGAAAAGATGTCGGGCTAGCACATGGATGAGAGTCTCGCCTTGAGCCTGACAACATATACCGTGTGGCAAAGGGAACAGAAGTGTGACATGTTGTACAGGTTCGCCTAACCAGCTTCATAGTCTGCTTGGTGTTCGGCATGCCTTGCTAGAGGCCGCTACCAACCGTGCAGTTCAGAGGTGATCCGAACTGCGACCAAGCTGACTTGAACCTAAGGGGTCGCGCGCTTAAGGGAAGGAACCTACGAGGTCGGATCCGAGGACACTGGTCGGATGTGATCCGAACTGTATTCGGATTGTGGCCGAATAGACTTGTGGGCTTTAGGGTCCGTGTGAGGCCCAAGTGTTGAGCCCGCGACGGACGCCTATATAAAGTGGAGGTGCGGCACACTCATGTGATTGATCTCTTCGGTGCTGTCACTAGGGTTTGCATGTGTTGCGAATAGCCACCTCCACTCGCCGCCGACTGTGTGATCGGACCTAGCAGTCCGCCGCACGGTGTTCCTCCCGCATGCGTGGATACCGTTAGAGGCGGTGCACTTGCGGCCGCTCCGATGAACTTGTACGTGGGATCGGACGACCGACTGTTCGAGGGAGATCGGACGAGGAGGAGACGATCCATGTGGACGCACTGCCCCAACTCTTCTTTCGCTACACGGCACTGCGCGTCTAGTGGTAACGAACTGTGATCCATCTCCCGTAGCATGTTCTTGGTTGTTATGCGCATAGGAAATTTTAATTTGCAATCGACGCACCCTACCGTAGATCCCAACATAAAGGACATCATATTCTCCCTCAACGAGCAAATCAAATTCCTCCATAGCCAGATCCACGATCTTCAAAGCCAGGTCTTTGAATATGAGGCCAGGTTTAAAGGTATGAGTTTGGATGCCAGTTGAGGATCTGGGAGACTCACTCCTCCTCTTATGATGGTGAGCCTCTGCCATGGAAACCCGAGGACAGGAAACCATCTACTTCATCACCACCATCTTCTTTGTCACCACCAAAAGAAAACTGAGTATTGGGTATGGGCACTCCCCTTGGCTTTCGCCAAGCTTGGGGGAGGTGCCCCGGTATCGTATCAATCTTCATTATCTTTTGCCTTTATTTTCTTAGTTCGATCAATAGTTATCTTTTGGTATTAGTTGAATAAAAATTTAGTTCGAGCCTTTCTCTTTGTGAGTTTGCTTAGTGATCAATCCTTGTAATCGTGTGCGAGATATAATAAAGTTTAGTTTGAGTTTTGCCTTCTTTATTTTCTTGCTGCAATAAAAAGTAAGGAAATAAAAAGAAAGATAATATACTAATCTTATGGTAAGTGATTGACAAACATAGCATTGGTCAATGATGCAACACATGAAAGAATTAATAAGGGAAGATAAGATTCACATATAGATACACTATCATGGAAATCTTTTGTGATTATGAAGCACCCATCAAAATATTATATGCCAAAATTGTTGACGTTGGACAAGGAAGACAACTTAATGACTTATGCTTGTTCATATTCACATAGAAGTCATATTGCCATAGATCCTTCAACATGTGGTGCTTGCCCCTATCTTTGCTAGCCAAAAATTCCGCACTAAGTAGAGATACTACTTGTGCATCCAAAACCGTTTAAACCCTATCTTGTTTGAGGGTCCAGCATACCTACCTATGGATTGAGTAAGATCCTTCAAGTAAGTTGTCATCGATGCAAAAAGGGCAATACAAATTGCTTATAAAAATGTGAGATCATTTAGTGTAAGGGAAAATTGAGCGCCGTACGAACTTGTGATGGTGAAGAATAAAAGTGACAGACTGCATAGTAAAGGTTGTCATTACAAGGGGCAATATAACATGATGTTCTCTTGCACTAAGGGGTTGAGCACACAAACAAAAAGCGATACTTCCCTCTGTGAAGGGCCTATCTTTTACTTTCATGTATTTACTTTTATGCAAGAGTCAAAGTTTTTTCTCCCTATTCCTTTAATTTTTCTCCTTTGGGAAGCATCATGTGGTGAGGAAAGATCTAGGCACATATGTCCAGTTGAATATAGGTGGCATAAGTTATTATTGTTGACATCACCCTTAAGGTGAGTGTGTTGGGAGGCGAAACTATAAGCCCCTATCTTTCTGTGTGTCCGGTTGAAACCTTTTGCTCATGTGTACACGGTGAGTGTTATTAATCATAGAAGACTAAATGATGGTTGAGTATGTGGACTTACCTAAAGGCTCCGATACATGACTCTTCCTGAAAAGATGATGAATTGTAGTTGCAAAGTTGACTGAGAACATAGTTTGTCGGTTTACAATAGAGTTTATGCTTTATACTTCAATGTTGTGATGAATTGTCACATGTTCATAAGAAGTCTATGATAAGAGTTCTACAATAAAAGTTTTATATTAAAGTTTGTTGCTATTATAATAAGTCACATGATGCTGCTATGTCCGTATTTTTGTTTTTATCGACACCTCTCTCTCTCTCTCTCTAAGCATGTGGACATGTTTTTCGATTTCGGTTTTCGCTTGAGGACAAGCAAGGTCTAAGCTTTGGGGAGTTGATACGTCCATTTTGCATCATGTTTTCCTACTGTTATTTATGTTGTTTTATTGTATAATAATGCTTTTTGGAGTAATTCTAATGCCTTTCCTCTCATAATATGCAAGGTATGCACCAAGGGGGGTCATTCTGGTAGCTGGAAATCTGGACCTGAAAAAGCTACGTCAAGCTACCTATTATGCACAACTCCAAATGAGCTGAAACTCCCCGAGGATTTTTTATGGAATATTTAAGGAATATTGGAGCAAATAAGTACCATAGGAGTCCCACCAGGTGGGCAGAACCCACCTGGGCGCGCCAGGAGGCCCAGGCGTGCCCTGGTGGGTGCTGCCCTCCTCGGCCCACCTCCGGTGCCCATCTTCTAGTATATAAGTCATTTTGACCTAAAAAATAGGGGGAGGAAATTCAGGACGAAGCGTCGCCGCCTCAAGGCGGAACTTGGGCAGGAGCACTTTTGCCCTCCGGCGGAGCGATTCCGCAGGGGGAACTTCCCTCCCGGAAGGGGAAATCATCGTCATCATCATCTCCAACAACTCCCCCATCTTGGGGAGGGCTATCTTCATCAACATCTTCACAGCACCAACTCCTCTCAAACCCTAGTTCATCTCTTGTGTTCAATCTTTGTATCAAAACTATAGAGTGGTGCTTGTGGGTGACTAGTAGTGTTGATTACATCTTATAGTTGATTACTATATGGTTTATTTGGTAGAAGATTATATGTTCAGATCCATTATGCTATTCAATACCCCTCTGATCTTGAGCATGTTTACCATTTGTGATTAGTTACTTTCGTTCTTGAGGTCATTGGAGAAATCATGTTGCAAGTAATCATGTGAACTTGATATGTGTTTGATATTTTGATGGTATGTATGTTGCCATTCTCTTAGTTGTGTCATGTGAATGTTGACTACATGACACTTCACGATATTTGGGCCTAAAGAATGCATTGTGGAGTAGTTATTAGATGATGGGTCGTGAGAGTGACAGAAGCTTAAACCCCAGTTTAAGCGCTACTCCATAAAGGACCGATTGTATCCAAAAGTTTAATCATAAGTAGGAGGTTTGTTCAAGTAAGAACAGCACTGAAGCACCGGTCCATCCACATATCAAATTATCAAAGTACCGAACACGAATTAAGCCAACATGATGAAAGTGACTAAATGAAATTCCTGCGTACCCTCAAGAACACTTTGCTTATCATGAGAAACTATTTTGGCCTGACCTTTGCCTCAAAAGGATTGGGCTATCTCGCTGCACTTTTGTTACTACTATTGGTACTTGCTCGTTTCAAATTACCTTGCTACCAAACTACTCCTCTACTGACAATTTTAGCACTTACACACATTACCTTGTTGAAAACCACTTGTCATTTCCTTCTGCTCCTCATGGGGTTCGACACTCTTACTTATCAAAAAGGGCTACAATTGACCCCATACACTTGTGGGTCATCACGCATCACCGTCAAAGGCTCTGAAGTGACCCGCACTCTAGCTAGGCAAGCATGCCCAAATGCCAGCCCGAACTAGGAATGCACATATCACACTCTTGTGCATTGTTCCAACGATGTTTGAATATCCTTTCACTACTATCTTAGCTTACATGCCTATACAACTTTGACTTTAACTCTTATTTCTTCTAGAGATATCATCTGAAACAAGAAAATCCATTTTTTAGCGAAGCATGATGGCGCTACGGGATCTGGTACACATCCTGTACACCGGTATAACCTTGTAAGTACCTGTCCTCCGGTACAACAGCAAGGTCAATTCCTCTTATTTGATCAACCATTCGCCGTGTCAAAAATGCAGAGGGGGATGCAAGGAGAACAAGGCCTGCACATCCAAGCAAGTGGTAACATGGACTTGTACATGCAACATCCCAAGCGTAAGCAGAGCTACAGTGAGCATGTACAACGAGCTAACGTAAGTCCCTGCATTTCATTTAATTCATACTGGCCCATGTGTATGATTCGTGTGCAATGGCGGATCCACGAATTCAAGTTACCAGGGGCAAAAATTTAAATTAAAAAATACGAAGGCACTTGCACTCTGGAAATCAACATAACTTGAGAAATGTGAAGCTACATGCACTATGAAAACCAGCTTATGATCCGAAGTAGTTCCAGATTACAAAACATTAAATGTTGTAAGCACCAAAAACATAAAATGCAACATGGTTTACAAGGACTACTAACATGGTCTATAGCTGCTAGAATTATTCGTTCTCTGGCTGAAAATATCGAAGTGTAATTGCACCTATAACCAATGCGCAAACTGCATATCAATATATCTATCCCACACAAGTATGCCAATAGTTTCAAACAATAGATTAGAAAAGTATTTATGTTACGTTGTCATGATACGGGGACTTTCTGGTAGATGGCCTCGACGTTTCCTCAAGCCATGAAAATGTACTATAATTTGCTTGTCGTCAATGCACTACTGGAATAAGGAACTTTGCCGTCAGCCGGTTCTTTGCCATCAGCTAGCTGATGGCAAAGAGGGTCTTTGCCATCAGCTTGAGGAAAACCGACAACAAAGAAGCAGCCAGCGGCAAAGAAATTGTCTGCCATCCGCATAATCTTTGCCGTCAGATGGGAGATGGCAAACAATCAATGTTCTTTGCCATCCGCTTGCAGATGACAAATATGAAAAGGTCTTTGCCGTTTGCTAGCGGATAGCAAAGCACGCTGTTAACCCCTTAACGGACCTAAGCTGACATGTGTGCCGTCTAGGCTCTTTGCCGTTGGCTGGTGGATGGCAAAGACCTTTGCGTCTTTGTCGTCAGCCAGCAGACGGCAAAGAAGCCTTTGCCGTAGCCTATTTAGCCAAACGTGTTGCCGTCTGCTGACTGACGGCAAAGGTCTTTGTCGTCCGCCATGTGTGACTTTGCCATCAGCCATGGCGTACGACAAAGTTCGTGATTCCTGTAGTGATGCCTGCAAATCTCTATGTCTTATTCAACATAGCAGATCATCATTAGACGCTAAATCCTTCAATGGGAGTTTGCAAAATGATTGCATTAGATCCCTCATTAGACACTATATGTTCATCACCAGGAGCATGTAAAATGTTTTCATCAAATCCTTCATTACCAGTCTGTTCATTAGACACTTCAGTCTCAAGAACAACATGAGCTTGTATGTTTGCACCAGAAACTTGATTAGATACATAAAGTTCAGTCAGTTCAGTATTGATTCGGGGAGTTTTAAAGTAAGCAGAAATTGGTTTCATTTTTGCATAGATTCCCTACATACAAGCAGTTTTACAACACCGTCAGGTTTAACTATTGGCCAGAAATTGAACAGTTGAATTAGATATAATCGGGGATGTGATGTACCTGCTCGTTGTGCATGTTGCTCTTGCAAGCTACGACTTTCCATTTGCGCAAGATCGATGTCATGCACGTGCTACTGCCGCTGCCTCCCACGCAGGCTACACCCAGGGTTGGATCTTCATCTTCTTTTCCTTCCATTCTCTTGAAGCCCGGTGATCGGCGCCAATGAGGCCGCGAGGAAGCGCTGTGTCGGTCTGTCCAGCGGCGGCTAGGTTAGGAGCAAGCCAGACTGGAGGCTGGAGCGAACGAATTGGGATTTTTCCTATAGTCGATCGATATGGGAGCCACTCGTTTAGGCCGAGAGCCAGCTATAGGGCCTGCCTTGCACTTATGTTATTGGCCCATCCGAATTGAAACATTTTCTTCATTTTTTACATTGCCCACTACTAGGAAAAGGGCTATAGATGATATGGACACTAATGGCGCACCAGACATGTGGTGCGCCACCACTATATAGCACTGGCGCACCATGTGCCGGTGCGCTATTAGTGTGATAGACACTAATGGCGCACTAGACACACGGTGCGCCACTAGTAACAATTTTTTTATTTTCCCAAAAATACTAATGGCGCACCAGGTCACAGTGCGCCATTACTAGTTAAACTAGTAATGGCGCACCAGCCATAGAGTGCACCACTACTATAAATTTTTATTTTTTATTTTTTGCAAAACTACTAATGGCGCACCACCAGTTAGTGCGCCATTAGTAACCAGGGTTACTAATGGTGCATTTGTAGGTGGTGCACCATTATTAATTTGAGACCTACTAGATATTTTGGATAGCCACACCTACACACTCACTTTCCCCACTTCATTCTCCCCACCTCCTCCTCCAGGCTTGTCTCGGCTGCCTCCTCCTCCTCACCTCATTTGCACCATAGATTCATCCAAATTAAGTGTTTAAATTACCTTTTTTTGATAGGTAAGTAAGGGGAAAGCTATCTTTATCGCATTTCAACAACGTGCACATGCACTTTTTATGGCCTAGCTAGATCTACGTATGTTTGTGGTGTTGCATATGTTTGTGGTGTTGCATATATGTTTATGTTTGCAGGTACCGGTATTTGAAATGTGATAGTTCCCAGTATTTTGTCGGAATGTTGATTCATTTCCATTTCGGCGAGAATTTTGGCACTATGCATTCTTTTTGGTCCTACTTTTAGGCAAAGTCATGCCAAATTTTTTCTTGGTTCTAAAATATCGTTTTGCTCTACCCCACAGGCGACCATGGTCCGCACGATGACCGAAGGCATCGTGAATAGGTTTTTGAGCTCCGCGAAGACCGAGATGCTTCAAAAGAACGAGACGGAGATAAGATGTCCATGTCGAAGATGCAAGCTGAGGAGCCTTATGGACCCGGATTCCGTACAGGTGCGGGACCACCTGCTCTTGCGTGGTTTCATGGATGGCTATCAGTGGCAAGGTGATGAAGATGATTATGAAGTCGACCATGGGGGCCGGGCAAGAATTGAGGAAGGGCAGCAAGACAACCGCGGTGAGGGCGGGCAAGAAGACGAAGAATCTCCAGGACATGATCACGAAGTATATGCAGTACACAGTCATCATGTAGAAGATGCCGGACATGATGATGAGGAAGATGCCAGAGCAGACAAAGGGCATGATCATGAAGATGAAGATGCCGGAGTAGAGGACGATGGACCATCGATGGGCTGGGTGCAGGACCCTCATATTCAAGAGCTGCTTCTCAAGCATACAGATAACGCAAGAGCTGTCACCCGAGAGAAAGCCAAGCTAGATCAACTGGAGATAGACGCGGTTACTCCATTGTATGAAGGATGCAGGCCCGAGGATACCCACCTAAAAGTAACGCTCATGGCTCTGGAGATGAAGGTAAAACACAAAATGACCGACGCATGCTTCGACGAGAACATGTCATTCTGGCACGAACGTCTTCCCAAGGGGAATAAGTGCCCGACCAGTTTCGAGGAGGCGAAGAAAATCGTGTGTCCTCTGGATTTACCGCATGTGAAATACCATGTGTGCATGAACAATTGCATCATTTATCGGGACGAGCATGTGGAGTCTACCATATGTCCGGTGTGCGGCGTCACTCGATACAAGAAGAGGAAGAAAGCACCTCGAAAAGTTGTGTGGTACTTTCTGATCACTCCTCGTCTGCAGCGGTATTTCGCGGACCCTAAGGTAGCAAAGGTCCTACGTTGGCACGCGGATAGGGAGGAGAAGAAGCAAGAAGATGACGCAAATGATCCGGAGATAAATAAAAAAGACAAGATGCTGAGTCACCCTAAGGATGGGAGCCAGTGGCAAGCGTTGAACTTCGGACACCCAGAATTTGGGAAGGATCCAAGGAACATCGTGCTGGGTGCGAGCACCGATGGAGTCAATCCGTTTGGCAGCCAGAGAAGCACACATAGCACCTAGCCTGGGTTTGTGTGGATGTACAACCTTCCCCCTGGTTGTGCATGAAGAGGAAGTACATTCACATGAGTATGCTAATTGAAGGGCCAAAACAACTAGGGAATGACATCAATCTGTATCTGGGGCTGCTGAAAGAGGAGCTAGACACATTGTGGAAAACGACAGCCAATACGTGGGACGCCAGAGAGAAAGAATATTTCCCTATGAGAGCTGCACTGCTCATGACGGTGCACGACTATCTCGGTTATGGATATGTCGCGGGGCAGGTGGTCCACGAATTTTCTGGATGCGTCAGGTGCATGGATGACACAACATATCGCTAGCTAGATAGAGATCCTGGGTCTTCGAAAACCGTTTTCATGGGACATCAACGGTTGCTTCGCGATGATGACTCATGGAGGAAACGCAAGTATCTGTTCGATGGTGAAACCAAACCCCGAAGATGCCCGCTTACGAGGAGCGGCCAGGAAATAGACGAGATGTTGAAAAATTGGAAAGATTGCCACTGCCGAGAAAGAAGCAAAAGGCGCCAGAGCCGGGAAAGAAGCAAAAGGTGCCAAAGCCGTTGCTGAAGGTATGGAAAACGAGGTCTGTTTTCTGGGACTTGCCGTACTGGAAGATCCACCGTGTGCCTCACAGCCTTGATGTCATGCATATCACGAAGACTGTGTGCGAGAGTCTGCTTGGTAGCCTGCTCAACATGCCAAAGAGGACCAAAGATGGGCCGAAAGCAAGGGCAGACTTGAAATCGATGGGCATCAGGGAGGAGCTTCACTCTAATGATGATGATGACGAGGCGAAGCAGGATACGGAAAGTTGTCGCAAAGGCAAAAAGGCCAAGAAGACCGGAAATGACTTCCCTCCCGCGTGCTTCACTCTAAGTCAGGAGGATATCGATCAGTTTTTCACCTGCCTCATAGGAGTAAAACTTCCTTATGGTTACGCGGGGAAGATAAGCAGATACCTAGACTCAGCGAAGCAGAAGTTCAACGGGATGAAGTCTCACGACTGTCACATGCTGATGATGCAGATACTTCCAGTTGCAATCCGTGGGATCATGGACGCGCACATCCGTGAAATACTATTTGGCCTATGCAACTTTTTCGATGCCATTTCTCGGAAGTCGGTTGGCGTGAGGCAACTCATAAGGCTACAGGAAGAGATCATGGTGATACTATGCGAGCTTGAGATGTACTTCCCGCCCGCATTCTACAACATTATTGAGCATTTTCTGGTCCATATCGTGGAGGATATAATCCAACTCGGGCCGACGTTCCTGCACAGCATGATGCCGTTCGAAAGGATGAATGGTGTCATCAAAGTATACGTTCGCAACATGTCATGTCCAGATGGAAGCATACCCAGGGGCTTTCTTACCGAAGAGTGCATCTCCTACTGCACGATCGAGAACCCCGTTGGTCTGCCCGTCAACAGGCACCTCGGCAGGCTCGCTGGATGGGGTCACCGTGAGGGTCGCCGCGAAATGCATGTTGACTTCGAGGGTCGACTCTCCGACTTTGAAAGAGCAAACCTAGTCGCGCTACAACACATAGACGTGGTCGATCCTTGGGTGGTAGAGCACAAAACCTTTATTGAGAAGACGTACAATGACCGAGGCCAACAGAGGACAGACGGATATATAATCAAAGAGCACAACTCATGTTTCACACGTTGGTTCAAGCAGAAGCTTCTGTCGTACCCTTTACACGAGGATTCTTTTGCGGAAGAACAACTCATATTCGCCTTGTCACGGGGCGCCGAGCACAACCTGATGACGTATGAGGCATACGATATCAACGGCTACACATTCTACACCGAGGGAAAGGATATGAAGAGCGATGGTTATCAGAACTCCAGGGTAACGATGGAATCCTACACCGGTAACAACAAGGACATATACTATGGAAGGATCGAGGAGATCTGGGAGCTGAGCTACGCTGGAGAGAAGGTCCTGATGTTCCATGTCAGATAGGCCAAGAGCGTCATAAAAGAAGACCAGTATTTCACCATCATGGTTATACCCGAAACCAAATCCAAGACCGCGGGCGCAAACATCACCGTGAAAAATGAGCCATGGGTACTGGCTTCCCAAGTGGACCAATGCTTCTTCATTGCCGACCCGTCAAAGCCCAGTCGTGTTTTCGTGAGGAGAGGCAAAAGGAAGATCATCGAAATGGATGGAGTCGCCAAGGAGCAAGACTTCGACAAGTATGGTGACCCGAAGATGGAACACGACGACGACGATGAAGTATCAGCATACACCACAAGAAGAAGCAGGACCACCCTACCTAAAGGACGTCCGTTCAAGAGAAGAACTCCATTTACGAAAAATAAGGGCAAGAAGATTGTGAACAGATAGCTAGCTAAGATCGATTGTATTTAAATTGTAGCCTTCATTTCTCGATTGTATTTCATGGGCACGTTTTGAACTCATGAATATTTTTAAATTTCATGGGCACTTTTTGAATTCATGAATATTTTTTCAAATTTCATGATATTTTTTCATATTCAATATGAAAAAATATTGAATATTCATGAGGACACTCGATCTCGATCCTCCTCCATCTCAATCGCTATCCCACCTCGCCAGATCCCCCTCGCCGTCGAGCACCCCCCGCACCCTCTCCCATGGTCCACCACCACCGACGACCCACCGCACCCTCCCCCGCTCCACCACCGCCGACGACCCACCGCATCCTCCCCCGCTCCACCGCCGCCGCCGACCCCCTGCACCCTCCCCCGCTCCACCGCCACCGCCGACCCCCTGCACCCTCCCCCGCTCCACCGCCGCCGCCGACCCCCTGCACCCTCCCCCGCTCCACCGCCGCCGACGACCGCCGGCACCCTCCCACGCTCCATCGCCACCGACGACCCCCCGCACCCTCCCCCGCTCCACTACCGCCGCTGACCCCCCGCACCCTCCCCCACCCTGAAAATACAAATTTGATTATATTTTCAAATAACAAATTTGATGATATTTTCAAATAATAAATTGGTGATATTTTTCATATTCATAAATATTTTCAAATAAAAAATTTGCTGATATTTTTAAAAAAAGTATTACCGTTTTTATAAAAAATTATTACTGTTTCATATTCATATTCATTTTCTAAAAAATTATTAGATGCAACAAAAAAATTACTTATGGCGCATCGCTGGCTGGTGCGCCATTGCATGCAATTTTTTTTACTTATGGCGCACCGGTGGGTGGTGCGCCATTGCTATCTAAAAAAAAGATTACTAATGGCGCACCACTCGGGGGTGCGCCATTGCTAGAAAAAATACATACTAATGGCGCACTGCTAGGGGGTGTGCCGTTGCTAAGCCTCCCCCCCACTAAAATCCCCAATCTCACATTTCTCTCTAATCCCTCCCCTACATCATCTCACCCGCGCCCGACCACTACCGAACACCACCGTCCCCGTGCTCGCCATCCCCGGCCGTGCTCGCTGCCACCGGCGCACCCGACCACCACCGCCCCCAATGCCCCGGCGCCTCGCTGCCCGTCGCCCCACCTACCCCAAAATGGAGGTCGCAAAACCCTCGCCGACTTTCGCCTCCCTCGCCGCCCCCCCTCCGCCCGCGCCCGCGCCCTCGACGTCCTCCCGCCCCAGCGCCCCCTCCCCCCGCGTCTCCTCCAGCATCAACCTCGTGCTCGCTGTCCAACACTGCGCGGCCTGCCCAGGAGGACCGCTGCCATCTTCCTCTTCGACTACAAGGACCCGGACGAGCTCGGACGCCCTCGAGCCATCCCTTCGACGCCCACTGATTTCCTCCGCCTCGGCCACCATCGCCACCGCTCGACACCGAGTTCGCGCCGCCTCGACTAGCTCTGGCTACCCTGAGTCGCCCTCGACCTCTCCAGTGAGCACCCGAGTCGCTTCCCCCTCTCCCCCCTCTTGATTTCCTTCTGATGTGTTCTAGTTCATGCATCGTGTATCGTATTTACTTAATTTTTTGCAGTAAGTTGTAGAGTTATTCTATATTTAGTATAATTTGTTTAATACTAAAGAAAACAAACATTGTCGTTACCCCATCATGCTCAAAAAGTAGCAGAAAAGGGAAATTTAGTTAGAGATGGTGTTATTTTTCTCGTTAGGTAGGCAGTAGTGCCATCACTTAAAAAAGTCAATTTACTCCACATTTCAATTCAGCCTATGTATTTTCCACACACCTGACAATGGTAAATATATTACTGTACTTAATTATATAAAAAAGGAAAATTTGAGTTCTTTACTGGAAGAGGAATTTTTTGGGTTAATAAAGTAGGAGTAGTACTTTCTACCAGCAGTGTAAAAAGGTAAAAAAAATATTGGGAGGAAGAGGAAGTTCCCTCTGCTTGCTTGTTTCACATTGTGTGGAGGGAGAAGATCTCACCACTGCTTAAGTGTAAAGCTAGATAGTGTGTGTGTGTGTGTGTGTGTGTGTGTGTGTGTGTGTGTGTGTGTGTGTGAGTCCACTTAGTTGAAACTGTTGGGAGACATGATTTATCTGTTCAGTCACCATCACACACACACACTCAGATTAACATTCAACACTTGGCTTGTGGGTGAGGTTGCAATGCCTGGCTGAGAAGAGATATGAGGTTTCATAGAGAATTCTCCAGTGCAGATAGGCATATGTATTAATTAGGTACTACTGGCTACTGTTAGGGAAAATGTACAATTAGTACTAGTGACTACTGTTAGGAAAGTTAGCTAGGAGAAGAGGCAATCATGCTAGATGGATAGATGGAGTACAACCTTGAGAATTGCTGCATCTAAGAATTTGGGCCATTTGGTTCAGTTTCTACCAGCAAGAATCTGCCATTTGGTGGTTGTTCTAGTAGCTTGTGAGTCAGGTAGGCCATTTTGCTATACCATTTCCTGGTAGTCTGCTATGTTCAGTTTGTTTGGTATCATTTGGCAACCATGGGAACCAGATCAAGACTTGCTAGCAGCTACTTTAATAGTTCCAACTTCCAACTACTCTTCCAACTATTTTAACAGTTCAGTTTGTTTGCACCTCCGTATATTACTGCAATTATCTGACAAAGTATTCTTTTGATATGCATGCATGCATTATTTGCTTGTTTATATTCATTCTTGTAAACTGAACATGCTCATCTATCTATCTATCTACCTGCTTAAGTATGTATGTATGCATTGTGTTTTTATTTCCTTTGGAAAGTAAAGTTTATTTCCTGGCTGGCTGGCATGATGGCTCATGGATCCCTCAGCTGCAGCTGCAGCTGGAGCTCAATCTGATCTGATCTGAAATGACTATAAATACAGAGTGTAGTTAGTTACAGAGTAGCGGAAATAGTTGCTGGATGCAGTTACTTGCATGGGCCTGGCTGATGAAGAAAAACTTTATATATATTCATACTGATGTTGACTCTATAAATCATACTTATTGGACATGTTTTACGTGTTGATCCATCAATTGATCATATTGAGAAAGACCATCGTGTCTCCGACCATTTTGCAAAGGTCATGTCTCCGACGATTGTGTCGTGATGATTTTGCAGGTACCCCGAGAGGCCCTTGAGTTTGCTGGAATGTCGATTAACTTCCGTTCCGGCAAATTAGGGTACTCCATATGCCCTATTTTCAACAAAGGTCATGCTGAAATTTTCAGTGAATTTTAGCATGGCTTTGCTAAAAATAGGACATATGGGGTACTTGCGACTAATGCATGGGCCGGGGTATCTTAGTACTTAATTAAGTAGGATCAAGTGCCCTCGCTGACAAACCCTAAATGATGAAAACTTTACTTAGCATTTAGGGTGCCTTAGCATCGACAAACCCTAAATTATAAAACCTTGGCTTTTAGGGTGCCTCGGTGTCGATAAAAACCTAAATGATGAAAGCTTAGGCTTTTAGGGTGCCTCGGCGTCGACAAACCCTAAATGATAAAAGCTTAGCTTTTAGGATGCCTCTGTGTCGACAAACCCTAAATTATGAGACCATGATCTTGTTCCTTGACAATAACCAACTTTTTGACCAAACTTTTTTCCTATTTAGAATGAAACATGGCCCACAACGATGAGGCCGGCGGTTCGGGCAAGCAATTCTGGGAGCTGTCCCAGGAGATGGAGGAAGAACCTCATCGCTATGAGGACGCCGCGGAAGACACCGATCCTGACTACACAACCCCTAGTGGCGTCGGGGATGAGACCACTGATGGTGCCACCGACGATGCCACCACTGATGATGGCAGCACATGCACAGATGGAAGCCAACAGAAGAGGCAACGGAAGGACCGGTGTCCAAACGTGCTCGGCACCGTCAAGGAGGAATTTACTGAAGTGAACTGTTAAAGTAGTTGGAAGAGTAGTTGGAAGAATTAGTCAAGGGGTACTCGGTTCAGCTCGGGTGCATTCTCCGGAGCACCATCTTGATCAACACAGAGAACCTAAGGCATAAGGACCGAGGGAATTTTCACAGCCTCCTCTTCACGAAGCTGCACGAACAATACAAGTTCCCCGTTCACTTTGCAAACACACGCCTCTCAGGGAATAAAGTGAACAGTGCCACCTCACGAGCATGAGCACGGCCCTGTCTACGTGAGAAGCGCGGTGAAGAAAATGATTGACAAAGGTGATAGTTATGAGAAGATTAAGGCGAAAAATCCTTCGATCAATGAAGATGACTACAAGGAGTTCATGATCAAGTGCGAGAGCAGCGCAACTATGGAATCAAGCCAGTGGGGGAAAGAAATGCGGGAGTTGAACTTAGGGGTCCACCAACTTGGTCCCGGTGGTTACAGAGTGGCGGAGCCTCACTAGTAGAAAACCACCCATTAGTCCCGGTTCGTAAGGGCCTTTAGTCCCGGTTCATGAACCGGGACTAATGGGTCATTACTAATACCTCCACCCGTTAGTCCCGGTTCAATCCAGAACCGGGACCAATGTGCCTCCACGTGGCTCTGTGCGCCCACCCCAGTCAGGGGGCCTTTGGTCCCGGTTGGTGGCACCAACCGGGACCAAAATGCATCCACGCGTCAGCATTCCAGTTGCTGGGGTTTTTGTGTTTTTTTTGAAAGGAGGGGAGGTTGGGGTTTTTGGGGGTTAATTTAATTAGGTGTTTCATATATTGTGTTAGCTAGCTAATTAATAGAGAGAAGTGTCCTCTCTTATGTCCGTGCTTGGACGCTACGTACTATATATACATAAGTGATCGAGAGAACCATTCAGTACAGAAGTTCGTCATGCATACCGAGAGAAGTGATCGATCGACCTCTCCTTCTCCGAGAGGTTGGTCGAACAACAAGTTTTCGTATGATGTATCCGACGCTACTGGCTACATACATGTACAATATGTATAAGATCTCTTATAATTACAAACCCCTAGCTAGCATTTGAAATCAATTTCCACATGGTATTCTCCGGTTTTACTGATGACGTGGTCAAGAAAGAATCCCGCCAATTCCTCTTGAATTGCTTTCATGCGATCTGGTTCTAGGAGTTCATTCCGCATCTGCCACGTCTAATTTGAAGAAGGGGGTTAATTAATACATATATATGAATGAAACTCAGCAGAAATGATGGTGTAATAAAATGAAATTGTGAATATTATTGCTTACGCACTTCATATTGTCTTTGAGAGTAGCCCCGCTTGTTTTTCAAAGTCGCGGTGTGGATGAACTCGCACACGTAGTATCCACATAAATCATTCCCTTCCTCCTGCCACAAGCACTTTACGAGAAATAGAGGTCAATCAAACTGATAATGAAGCACTATAAATGGCATTGATGAAAGTATAGCTATATATAGAATCAACAGGCCGGAGATGCACGCAACTAGCTAGCCAGTAGTACTTACTTTCGGGTATGTATATCGCAGCTCCTTCGGCAGTCCCGGAGCTTCTGCGGTGAAGTGTTTCCAAACCCTGCAAGACAAAGAAAATAATTATTATTACTTGAGATATCAGGAAATGAACAAAAAGTTACCGATATGGTGCGATAATTATGATCGATTGAACTTACTTGCTGAGCATTTCAGTCATGTCCGCATAGGTTTTGGGATCTTTCCGTCTCGAGTCTAAGACGGTTACTAGTCCACTCTCAAGCTTAATCTCCAGAAGAATATAGTGGTACCTACGCACGCATGCATAACTCATAAATTACATTACTATAACCTCGCTTGAGTAATAAGGGAAACCGAATATGCACACAACAGTAACACTCACGGGCCGTTGTAAGGAAAGAGTATGGTATCTCTGTTTTGATTTTTTATCAACGATCATAGCAAGTTGTCCTCGGCCTCTTTGACGTTCTTTTCAAACAGAAATACATCTATGATATTTGTGTTAATGAACCCAATATCATAAATTTCTTGTTTTTTGCACTCGACGATCTTCAATCTGCATAATATATTGAGGATAATTAATTATAAATACATGCATGCAATGAAAGAGCCGAGCTATATATAGAGACTTAATGACAGAAATAGTACTTACAGGCAGTAGCAAAAGACCATTAATTTATCGAGGGCCTTTTGATTGAAGAACTCGAAGAACTCCTCAAATGGAACAGTCTCGGGAGTGCTCCATAGTTTCTGCAAATATTTACAACATGTCAATTATTATTCAAACATGGTACAGATGGATATATATATATATATATATACATACATATATATATATATATATATATATATATATATATTAGTGGCAAACATAGAACTAGCTAGCTAATCACAATAAGGAATCATGTTAGTGGCCTCGACACAACGCTTCAAGGGTTTGGGGTGGCCTCGACGATAACGCTCTTTTAACTTGATAAATTTGGGTGGCCTCAAGAGAGTTAATTTGTCGGGTAGGGGCGCGGCGGGAGGGGGTAGGAGACCAACATCGTTTTCTCTCTAGGGTTTGGGTGTCCTCGAGAGTTTTGGTCGAGCGAGAGGGCCAAGGGGGGTGCTGCAGTTGTATAAGTTATCACGGTCGAGAGAGGGTATATATATATATCGACCGCCCCTCATGTCGAAGTTATCTAGAGGGGGTTATATCAACAACGACGCGACATACATATACATGGGAAAATAATGTTATCGAGGAGGGGGTATCGGTACCACCCCCTAGCTCGTGTTGAGTTTCTTCTTTCTCCTCTATTCCTTTCTTTCTTCTTCTCCTCTTCTTTTTCTTCTTCTCCCTCGAGAAAGGAAAATAATTAAGGAAAAAGAAGAAAAGAGAAAAAGGAAGAAGGAAGAAGAAGAAGAAAAAAAAGAGGAGAAGAAGAAAGGAATAGAGGAGAAAGAAAAAAATAGAATTTCTTCTTTCTCCTCTATTCCTTTCTTCTTCTCCTCTTCTTTTTCTTCTTTTTTCCTCTTCTTATTTATTTCTCCTCTTCTTCCTCTCCTCTTTTTCTCCTTTCTTCCTCTTCTTATTTTCCTTTTTCCTCTCATTCTTTTAGTATTGCTTGTTTTAAAAAAAATGTACAAATAGAAAATTTCGAAAAACAAAGGTTTTGCCTAATGCATTGTTCATATGAATATACAAACATTTGCATATTATACAATAATTAATATCACCAATAAATACAATAAATACAGAGCGACGAAGAGCTAATAGATACAAAAAATCTATGAACAGAAAAAAAACATGAACAATAAATACACATATGAACAATAAATACATATATGAACAAAAACATGCTCTGAACAATAAATACATATATGCCCCCATTGGTCCCGGTTCTGGATTGAACCGGGACTAATGGGCTGGACCGGCCTGGACCATTGCCCCCTTTTCTACTAGGCCTATATGGGACAAGGAGGACGCGGAGCGTGCCGAGCAAGGCCTACCGCCCCGCTTCAAGAAATACAGTGACAAGCAGACCAGTAACTAGGTCAGGGCCCGGTACAAGGAGGACCCGGTAACAAAGGAGCTTACCACGGATCCGAAGACCAAGGCGCTTGACCTTGTTCTGGTAAGGATTACACCCCCGCGTAATTAGCTCCATATGGTTGCATTCTAATTAATGAAGCCAAATTTCTAAATGGTTCACATTCCTTCCGCAGGAGACTGAAAGCAGTAGTGCGGGGTCGTCTTAGAGCTCCCCTACTTGGGACAACACTCTAACTAGGGCGTTGAACTTAATGAAAAACAAGGATAAGCTTAGTAAGCCGTCGTCAGCTGGTCGTGTGGCCGGGAAAGGCTTGTCCACAAAATGGTCGTCATACTATACCGCTGGTGGGAGAAAGGAGAGAAAGACCAGCTTGGAAAGCCAGTCGCGCGAGGTTGAAGAACTCAAGGCACAAGTGGCGCAGATTCTGGAGATTGTCCAAGAGCAAGTGCAACAACAATTGGGAATGACGCTCACCGCCATGGTGCCTACCTTGATTGAGGGGCTGACGACGTGGATTGCGGGCGCCAACAGGGGCCGCCCTCGGTTCCCAGCTTCACGGCCAGCAACTCGCACAACGCATGGGCGGCACCACTGGTGTCTCCGGCGGAGGTGGTATTCGTGTCTCCGGCGCCGGCACAGACATTGGAGCTTAATGCACCCGGGTGTACGCCGGCCGGCACCTCGCCAGCAAGCAGCCCCTCCATTAGTTGCACGCCCGCCGTTGGCGGTGCCTCGACATTAGCCGAGCTCGACGGCATCACGGTAACTAAGCCTCTCGACCAATGACTTCATGTCCTTGCCTTTGACTGGGCATCCCTGACGCCCTACATGTTTTCCCAGAGCGCCGCCGACGTTCCATGCACTCTCTTGCACTTCATGGGTGGCGAGTTGATCGATGTCGCCAAGGGCAGAATCATTCAACTGGGCAACCCCGTGTTCCACAGTAATCCGATGCCACCCACCATGTATAGGGTTGAACTGGTTCGGGTGCTGCCAGGCTACGACGAGTTGTTACCTCCGATTCGACCCGCTGGGGCCGACGAAGATGATGTGATGACCCTCAGCGCCTGCGTAAGCTGGCCCCTGCTTTGGCCGAAGAGCCAGATTCGTTTGGGGCGGGGGACACCACCCCACAGACAAGACCGCCAGTCGTGCCGGCGCCAAGCAATGGCAAGACCGCCTCAACGCTACTGGACATGCCGGACATCCCTGTGGCACAGGATCCGGACATGCATATGGCAAAGGATCCGGACGACGACGACAACAACGACAGTACATTTACCAGCATCGATAAGTACTTTTCTGAACATGGGTATGGTGACGAATTCTGCGGGCCTCCTCCTCAAGAACCAAACCCTGAAAAAGACGACCACGATCTAGCTAGTATCGCGGAGAAACCCAATTGCAACATGCGTCGTCTGGTGTTCAGTTCTCAGGAGATGCCTCCAGCTGCCGCCTTCACCGAGCCTCAGATAGACGAGGTGCAAAATATTATCAGCCCCAACACGCTCAAGAAGGCGGCCTGTGAGCAGAACTCGATCCCATTACAGGAGATGAAGAAGGAGGGACGGAAATGAAAGACTAACAAGGGCGGTGCAAGCCAGCCGGCACCGAGTACGATCTGGGCTCAGGAAAGGCCACCTTCACCTAAGGATATCTCGAGGAGGGTGCATGTGGCGGGTAGGGCGATGCTACCAACAAATATGCTCAATGCTGCAACCGGTGCTATGCGGAGTCTGCATGACAGTGTTCTTTCTTTGGAGAAGCAGCGTCTCTCCCAGAATGATGTGGCATACCTGGTTTTCATGGCCAAGGTGCCAGAGGGCAAGGGCTTTGTGGATAGCGCCATCGGGGGTACGACCGTCCTGCGGTTTGATGGCATCTTTGCTATGTTTAACCTTCATCCACTGCACTACACCTTCGTTCGGCTGTTTTCGCTGAGTATGGAGATGTGGATCATTAGAGACAAGACCCCGGACATCGTGATAGTCGACCCCTTCTACATGCGTGCCAAGATCTTGGGCAGCGCTGGGGACTGGCAAGTCGCGAGTTCACACCTCGAAGGCGTCATTCTGGCAAACCCAAATAAGGATAACTTCCTCGTGCCTTACTTTCCTGAGTAAGTCATCCCCTCACCGCCCCGTAACATATGATTTCTTAGATTTCGATCATTCTTTTTCTTCTAACATTCCGTGTTTTGTGCAATGACACACATTGCACACTTATCCTCTTAAGCCCGAAATATTCCTTGGCCACATATTTCGAACCAGACCGTGAATCGAAGATAGACTACACAAATATGAAGAAAGTTCTTGATGATGCTCTCCCCGGCTACGCCAGATCTGGAGGCACCTTCAAGAGGCCAGTTCGTAGGTACGACAAGAACGTGTTCACCCACAATACGATGTTCCCCTGCGTCAAGCAGCCGCCTGGCGGACAGAAGGATGCCTACTACGCCCTCCATCACATGTAGGCGATCGTACAGGATCATAATCACCTTCTGCTACCAGATAATCTCAAATATTGGGCCACACGCTTGTCGGCAATCCAGGACGCGGACATCAGACAAGAATTCTTTCGCATCTAGTCGGAGTTTGCGGAAATCATCCATCAAGATGTCCTTCGTACCTCGGGGCAGTTCTACCTCAGATCTCAACCGTCCAACGATGAGATTGAAACAACGCTACAAATGCAGGCTGACAATGCCCGCGATTTCATGACCATCACGAAAGACGGTGGCTTCATCCATGCTCCGGTCCCCTGAGTCGAGTTGAAAGTAGTGATGCTATTTGAAATGTCGATTGGCTCATGTTGTAATATTAAACTTTAATGAACTTGTATGTCTCTTTGGTTTGGACAGTCGTTCAACTTATATGTAATCGATGCTATTTATTAGTAGGACCATGAATCGTGCTATTATTGTGTTGCTTTTCTCTTCCGGTCCTTTTTTTGCATACTTATATATTGCTTATGTATTGTCTGTGAATTGTTACTAACATTTTGTTTGGCTAGTGCATAGAGATGCCGTCGTATGTCGTGTACAAGGGTAAGGTTCCCGGAGTCTATGACGACTGGGAGGAGTGTCGGAGACAGGTTCACCATTTCAGCGGTAACAGTTACAAAGGGTACACCACTAGGGCGGAGGCGGAAGTTAGATACGCGTGCTATCTAGCGGGAGAGAGGAGGGAGCATTGGGGGAACCGGATGAAGACCAGTTTCATCGTGATTATGCTCATCGTGATGACCACAGCTCTCTTCTATGTCATGGTAGTTTAGATGATCGATATTGACTTGTAATGTGAAGACAAACTCGCTACTCGTGGTTTTGAGACTTGTAATGCTATAACTTTGTTCGGTATTTGAAATCCGGAGACTAATATGATGAATTGTATTCGGAGACTAATCTTCTATTGTATTCGATAAATCTATTGTTTATATGTTGTGCTCTCTATATAATGTGCAGTAACATGTTTTGTAACCTGTGCAAATATCAGAAAAGAAAAAATCCCCTAATATTCATACTAATGGCGCACCACTCAGCACACTAATGGCGCACTGCAGAAAGGACACTAATGGCGCATCACCCTATAGTGCGCCATTAGTATGCCAAAACACATAGCTAAATATGGCCCCCTGGGAGGCATACTAATGGCGCACGGTGGGCTATACTAATGGTGCACTGCATGGTGCGCCATTAGTATACCAGATACTAATGGCGCACCAGGGGTGCGCCATTAGTATTTAATTCTAATGGCGTGGTGCTAGTGGCCTTTTCCTAGTAATGGCGTGGTGCTAATGGCGTGGTGCTAGTGGCCATTAGTAGGCAAAACTGGTGCGCCACTAGCAGGCCTTTTCCTAGTAATGGCCTGCTCAAGTGTTGGGACGAACAAAACTAGCCTGGGCCAACCTGGACGACTCAAACTAGGTGCACACTTTCCAGCCACCCGAGGCGGCCGCCCATACCAGCCCCTACGGTGGCGTCGCCCCTTTTTGCGTGTATGATTGGTGTAGTAAAAAATATTCCAGTGGCGCTTTTGATTTACCCACAGAATAGTTGAATTGCTTGTTTCTATGAACTGAGTTCGCTAATAATGTGAAGGATGCCAGTATTTTCATCCTACTGTAGATTGCTTAGATCTCGATATGCCAAATGTAATCACATTAAATATATAGTAAAAGCCAGTATGATGTGTGTGTCTACAACTAGTATGACAACCCATCCTCATATAACATATCAAGGATGCACCATCTTATCTGATTAACTATTTGACTTACCAATGCAGTGTGGGAAGAAAGAAGTATTGGGACTGTGTATCCAAGCAATTGATGCCATGAAATCCTTCATAGAACCTTGTAAGTGAGAAAGAAGTTGCAGTGTACCTGTACAAAGAGCTAGTGTATGTTTAGTTACCTACTTCTTGGAATTTTAATTAGCCACTTACTGCAAAATTGTTCAATTATGTTGCTTGGCTTAATTTAGTTTGCTACTGATTACATAATGCCATAGCCTATTAATCCTATTATAGATTGCACCATTCTATGTGTTTGATACTTACTATTTAGAATTACCTGTTTGCCTGAACTTAAATAGCTACTTAAGCACGTAGATAGCTGGTCATATGTACTTCTAGGGTGCAGCAGAATTCACGTGTAATTTATGTTCCGATACCCTATTTGTTTAAACGGTTTGAAGTTATCACTTGTAGCACTAGTAATGTTTGCATGTTCATAGATAGACAACTGTCAGGTTTTTATATGAGGGACACCGTCTTTTTAACACACACACACACACACACACACACACACATATATATATATATATATATATATATATATATATCTGTGTGTGTGTGTGTGTTGGAATCATTTTGCTTACATCAAAAAAATTTACAGATGTCCGTTTTGCTGGTAAACGGTACCGACTTGTTACTTTAATACATTGCCAAGAACTTGTTAGTTTTACTAGTTCATGTGTAATTAAATATGTTACCAAAACTGGTTAGTTCTACTAGTTTAATGTTACTTTCTTATGGCTCTTGCAACACTTTATTTATGATTGCTAACATTCAAATTTGCAGGATCCAACTGAAACTCCATTGGCACAAATATGTTTTCAGAAACTTCCTTGTTTACCTGGTTTGCTGCTGTAACTTGTTGTTGTAATCATCTTACCAACTTCAAGTTTTCAGGATCCAATTGAAAGTCCAATTGCACAACAGGTATATTTTCAAAAATATATTTGTGTAACAGGTTTGCTGCTATAACTTGTTGCTCTAATTTAGTTACTGACTACTCAAATTTTCAGGATCCAAGAGAAACTCCAATGCCACAACAAGTTCCTTTTGCAAAACTTGTTTGTTTAATTTCTTTGCTGCTGCAACCGGTTGCTCTAATCATGTTACTGGCTACTCAACTTTCCAGGATCCAAGAAAAACTCCAATGCCACAACAGGTACCTTTTGCAAAACTTGTTGGTTTAACTGCTTTGCTGCTGCAACCAGTTATAATGATGTTAATAACTACTTTTCAGCATCCAATTGAAACTCTTTAATTCCTTGTTTGTTTAACTGGTTTGCTGTTATAACTCCCAGTTGAGTTGTTTTGCTAACTTCAAATTTTTGGAATCCAATCGGAACTTTAATGGAAAAATAGGTTGGCCCAAGATCAAATAGTTAGGTCCCCATGGACGTTGTATCATCCCACAGGAGTGGCACCGGTCCAATCGTGCATCATGAATTGCCAACTTCTGATGCTCTAGAGGCTAAACTATTGGTAGAAAGAGATTCTGCTTCTCCACTTAGAGATGAAGTTGAGATGTTGAGGAAGCAAACAACACAATCACAAGCAGTACTCAAGACAACCATTAAATATTTGGTGGATTTCAAAACGAAGCAAGCTGAGACTGACCGCATTGTTAAGGTCCTAAAGGAAAAAATAAAATAAAATTCCCACTTGGTAAATCATAGGTGAAATGTTATTTCCATCGATGAATAACCTTTGCATTGTATGTTCACGTAATCAATCAAACCATTTGTTTTAGAGATCATGTAATAATTGTTTTTTTTGTTTTTTTTTGTAATTTTTTTAGCACAAGTCTGTATTAATTGATAAGACTCCGAGACATTTCATTTTGATTGTTGTGCCAGGCCTACAAATATGCCAATCAGGTTGTATGTGCATTGAGCAATAATAGTAGTATAAATGGTCCTTAAGTGGCACACATCTGAAAGGGCCAAGATGTTGTACTGGCTTCGCTAAAAAAAGGATGCTCTTCTAGCAAAAAATGTACATCGGCCTGGCTTATGTATGTTAGTTGATATTATTGATCCATATACTATATAAGTGTTAATATGTCTGTTAGTTTTGTACATTATTGGTTGATTGACTCGGTATTTTGAATCTTGAGACATCGCTTGTGTACATATCTAAATGGGAGTACACATTATGTTGCGTGTGACACTTGAGTTGGACATAAAGTGGTTTCAAATATTCGAATTCACCTTAAACTGGATTCTAGCTTCTGTATTCGAGTATCGGCATTTATAAATCATAATCATATATGACAGTGGAATACATCTTTGTTGTGCTTTTGAAGATATATAAAAACGCATAGAATGATTTATAAAGATTCATATAGGAATACAAAATGGATTCGAATTTAGTTGTCGGGATAAATGTGGATGCTTATTGTCCCAAAATTCAAAATAAGTGGCAAAATTTCCACTCCCATGTTGGCTGCCCGAAGCCAGTGTTTAGGAGATGGAAATTACTATCTTCCCCTTACACGGACAATCCATTGGCCCGATTTCCACTGCTCTCAATAGGGGTAGCTTAGTAACCTAAACTAAACGTGACACGACCGCCTCTGAGCCCATTCCGACATGGTGGGTGCCAAACATGGGCCGCAAAACACGTTTAATTCAAGCTCATCAGAAAGACGTATGTCTCTCCCTTCCTTTCCTAATTCATACACAGTGGGCGACAAAACAAACCCGACTCGGCCGAAATCGATGTAGGCAAATATTTTCTATAGGGGCAGGTTCGTAACTTCACTCAGATGTGAAATAACCGCCCTACCTGTCAGTCCCGTTCATACACTGTGGGCGCCAAGACACCCACTCCTCGCCCGAAATCACTCTGGGGAAATATTGGGGAGATGCGAGATTACCGTCCTATCCCCAACTGAGGAGACGTCCAAATCTTAAACAGCGGCTAAGTTCGTAACTTTCCCATATTTCAGACAGGCGTGTCCCAAAAACATGGTTCCCCGTACCTCTCCCTCCATTTTCCCATTCATACACCATTCGTGCTAGAACACCATTCCCACACCAGCCTCCTCCGTCCGCTACCCCGTCCATCGCCGTCGTCCTCCATCCCGTCCATCGCCACCGTCCTCCACCATGTTGGGGCGCCTACCAAGACTGCGTCGTCCACTGCTAGAGATGGACGTTTCTCATCCACGGCGACGGATCAGGAGCCTTGCATCGCATCCTCTCGCTTCATTGGTGTTGTTGTCCTCTTTGACAGGGCAGCTCACACGGCCTTCTCGTCCACCGCAACAGGACTTATCCCCTGATGCACCCATCTACAGTCCAAGATCTGCTTCAACGCCACCAACAGCCATCGCACCCCTGATGCCTTCACGGTGCCGCAAGAGTGGTGGTACTTCATATCTGCTCAACTTTTTGATCTCAACCAGAAAATAGATAATAACTTGGTTACTGTACTTTCTTTTCAGCTCTTAGAAATTAGTTCTTAGTTCAAAGCAAACAATGGATGGTAAATAGCATTTCTGCGGTTTGTAGCTTTAAATCTGCCATGGCACAATCATAATAGGGTTTAGTTGATCATGCTTAGGGTTTAATTGATCATGTTGGTTCCGTGGTGGTTTATTTAATAGAAATCGGAGGGGAAACCCTCTTTTTCTCAAAAAAATGCTTAGGGTTTCCCCCTTTTATGCTCACTATACGATCAACATACGTGCTTCATGTCATAATAGCACTGCTCCACCCATCAACCTAAACAAGCTTAGTTGTTCAAATATGAATATGATATTATTAAAATAGAGTCATTTAATTGGTCAACTAAATGTTCCTAATTTAGTTTCAAAAATGCATGTACGCCACTCGGGTGTGTATCTATAGGGTGCCCATGGTGGGCCGCGGCCTACCCTGGGATTTTGGGTCGGCCCAAGCCCCGATTCCCCTCTGTTCTGCTGCGCTTCTGATCTCTACTCGCCCCAAGCCGCCTGCCTTGCTGTGGGTGCAACAGACCCTGGGTATGTTGCCCTGACCGTGCACAGGCACAAGGACAAGATTATGGCCTCAGGCCATGCCAGAGTACAAGGAAGTAAGATCTTCAAAGGACCAACATGAAGAACAAGAGGACCAAGATCAAGCCAGAGAAGCCAGATACCACCAGGAGAAAAATCTCCATTGCCGGACAAAAGAACTTGGCCAGGGCAGGGCCACCCCCTGGAAGGAAGCAACCAAAGCATCCCGACAGGGCCTGCCGCTCACCAAGGCAAGAAACTCCTCATCAACCACTCCCCCACAACCCACGTCATGGATCAGTGCGGTGTCAAGCCGCAAAGTGACTAAGTGGCAACCACTCACCACATGGCAGCCCCTTTATATAGGAAAACCTACAGATGACACTCGTCCTATGACGCGTCGATCAAGCAGGCATGGAGCTAGCAGAAGAAGCCCGGCAAGGCTTGCCGGGCAAGCAACGAGGCGGCATTGAGCAGCGCATTTGATTCGCCCTATCAGCCTGTAGAGTTAGGTATGATAGCACTACTTTCTATCTTATTAGTGTCTAATGACTGATTTGCCATTGTGGTGACCCCTTAACTATAAAAGGAGGCCCATGGCAACTATAGAAGGGGTTCGGTTTGTTTGGTTCGTGAGGCTGGAGAGTTAGACGCCTGTACGCGCATAGCCACTGCCCCTGCCGGGTGGGTGTACTACGCTCCACCACCAGTCTTCCACCATCAATCCACCAAAGCAGGAGTAGGGTTTTACGCCTCACGGCAACCTGAACCTGGGTAAAAGTGCTCGTGTGATCCCTGCCGCGCTACCCCCACGCTCCTCTGCTCTTTGTGCAACGCGATGTCCCCCTGCCGAGCCAGCAAGGGGTCGCTTTGTCCCATAGGTGGTCGTGGTTTCCCGTGACATCTTTGGCGCACCAGGTAGGGGGATCGCTTGTGCGAACCTGAAAGCATGCGTAGCGCGTCACCGTCATCACCATCTTCGTCTTTGATGGCGCCATCGGCCATGGCGCCCAAGAAGAAGTCTGATGTTTCGAATCCACCATCCACCTCAAAGGCTCCGCCGCCCGCAGCTGCCAACTCTATGGGAGGTGCAGAGGCACGCGAGGATGTGGGTGCCGCTGGGGATCTGGTCAGAGCAGGAGGCACGTCACCATTTCCCCCGTGACCGAAGCAGAAGCAGGTGGCACCGGAGGAACGACATCAACCACACCCCAACGGCCACACTCCACGAGGCACGGGCGGAGGGGCCACTCTGTCCATGCCTCCTCCGCATGCTGACGGGCATAGTCATAGTGACGGCGCTCGGTCTGGGGGGAGCCGCCGCCCTTCGGCTATCCCTATCCCAGGAGCGACCGCGGCGCATGCGCTTTCCCCTGGGCGAGTCGACCAAACCGCTGCGCCCAATGGAGCCACTGGCCATCAGGCACCTTCACCGTGCCACCATGCCATCCAGGTGGCCGCATCAGGAGCCGGACGATGGTGGAATCCGCGTGTCATCACCCATGCCAAGCTCGACAACGGAGGCCATGGCGCGGGATCAGCTGCTACTCAGGTTCCCGCCAGCAGCTGAGCATATAGACGAGTGGCGTGCCACCATCCAGAGCCTGCTTGGATTCACTGAGGCTGGGGGCTCACAGCGAGCCAGCCCACCATAGCCTCCCCAAGCAACGATGGCGGCCCGTGTTGTTGGTCGTACGGAAGGAGCCACCCCCATATGGTGCAGTCCCCGCAACGACCACTAGCTCGAGCGTGACAACATCAAGAAGCTGACGACGTATCGATGTCCTCTTCTGACCCTCGAGCGCATCCAGATCAACAGCAAGCCTGGAGGGTAGGCGGGGGGAAGACACGCGCGTTGTTGTTGAGCAACACCGTGGCGACCACCTCTAGACTAACGGAGGCAACGGTCCTGACGTTGACTATCCTATGCCCGATATTGGCGTGTGACTACCTTTCGAGGTTGGATGCCCTGCCTTTACTCACGAGCTGTAGCAAGTCCGTTGGCCGTTTGTCCGCACATTCAAGCCATAGATACCTGAGAAGTATGATGGGAGACTCAACCCGGTAGAGTTCCTGAGCATATACACTATTGCCATCCAAGCTATCGGGGAAGAGATGAGAAGGTATTCGCAAACTACTTTCCTTTGGCTCTCAAATCCAATGTGAGGTCTTGGTTCATACATCTGCTGGAGAAATCCATTTCTTCCTGGGATGACCTTTGGTATGAGTTCATTGGCGCCTTCACTGGCGGCCATCAAGACCCTAGCCGACCCAACAATTTGCAGCTTCTCTAGAAGAAAGAAGGAGAGACACTCCGGAAGTATTCATAGAGGTTCAACAGAGTCCACAGGAACATCCCAAACATCCATCCAACAGCTGTGATAGCCGCCTTCCAGTCCAATGTGCGTAAGCGCAAGATTCATTCCAACATGAATGTGCGGTTGCCTAAGACTGTGAAGGAGCTCTACACCCTAGTGGACAAGTGTGCTCGGATGGATGAAGGGAGGAAGTTGCCCAGAGAGGAGGATTGCATCAATATTGATTCAGAAGATGATGATGAATCCACTAGTCAGAAGAAGAGCAAGAAGCGCAATAAGATTCGCAAAGATAAGGCAATGATGACTGTTGAAGGATCAGGCACACCTAGTACCGGCAAGACCGCCAAGGCTGAACCCCTGGCAAGGAAGCTGTTGTGTGCGTTGATTTCTAGGAGGTGGCGGCTACTGAGAAGGCCAAAAAGGGTGATGCACCATATTGCAAGATCCATCGGCCAAGGGCCACGACCTTCATGAGTGTTATCATGTTGAGCAGCTTGTCAAGAGGCAGAGAGCTAAGTACGAGAAGCGTGACAAGGAAAAAGGTCAGAATGCCACTAGCAGCAAGGGCTGAGGTGGTGAAGCAAAATCACCCTGGCAAGCCATTTCGGAACAAAGGAAAACCCGCCAGAGGTCAAAAGAAGGGACCTTGTGATGAAGAGAGTGATGGAGGGGATGAAGGGGAAACCAGTGAGCAAGAGTTTTAGAAGGCCACTGATGCCCTATGCATTAATGGGGGTGCATCCTTGCACTCCTCTCACCGCCAACTCAAATGGTGGGACGTGAGGTCAATGCCGTGGAACCAGCACCAGAGGCCCGGAAACCGCTCAAATGGTCATGCGCGCCCATCATCTTTGACAAAGAGGATCATCCTAACCATTCCACTGTGGTAGGATGCTTGCCATTGTTGGTCTCTCCAACAATTCGCAACCTCAAGGTCACTAAGATATTGGTGGACGGTGGGGCCGGTTTGAACCTGATTTCCCCAAAGGTTATCAACATGCTTCAGATAGCAGAATAAGAGCTAGAGGTCACCGGCTCGTTTCAAGGAGTTAATCCCGGCAGGAGTCATCCTAAGGAAAAGATCACGTTGCCCGTGAAGTTTGGAGGAGATTGAACTATCAGGCAGAAAGTATCATGTTTGATGTGGTCGACCTACCCTTGTCCGACAATGGGATTCTTGGACGATCGGGCCTGGCCAAATTCATGGCGGCATCCCACTATGCCTACAATGTCTTGAAGATGCCCGGGCCACTTGGAATCATCTCCATCCCATCTTATGAGAAGGACGCCATTGTTTGCATGGACAAGATGTACTGGGACACAGTTGCGGCAGAGGAGATGGCAGTAGCAGTTCCCGTCAAGGAAAATACAGGAAATAAGAAGGATAGCAAGAACACCAGCAAAGAATCTAGGAAGCATACCTCATCGGAGTGCTCTGCGCATGTTGATGATTTACCGGAGAGTTCCAACATCAAAAGGACCAAGGTTTTTGCTTTGCAAGTGAAAAAGGTCCCGGCAGGGCTGGCTGGCATTGATGGTACCTTTACCATCAGCGCCACCCTCGATGAAAAATAGGAAAGCGCGCTCATTGCCTTCCTGCGAGCGAATATCGATGTGTTTGCCGGGCAACCATCTGATATCCCCGGTGTTCCCAGGGATGTAATCGAGCACCACCTTGTTGTCTGCCCACATGCCAGACCTGCCAAGCAGAAAGTCCGGAAGCAGGCCTTAGAGAGGTAGCAGATTATTGCAGAAGAGATCAAGAAGCTTGAGGCGGCTCGTTTGGTCAGAGGATTGCTACATCCCACTTGGCTAGAAAATCCAGTGGTGGTCCGGAAGGCTAACAGGAAATGGAGCCTTTGCATAGATTTCACGGATCTCAACAAGGCTTGCCCCAAGGACCCATTTCCCTTGCCGCACATCAATCATATTGTGGATTCCACTTCAGGTTGTGATTTGCTTTCCTTCCTGGATGCATATTCCGGATACCACCAGATCTTCAAGTCCAAGGAAGACGAATATAAGACCTCGTTCATCACCCCATGTGGTACGTACTGCTTTGTCTGCATGCCATTCGGATTAAAGAGTGTCGGGTCTACTTTTGCAAGGGCAATCCAGATTGGTTTTGAACCACAGCTGCATAGCAACATTGAAGCTTATATGGATGACATTGTGGTCAAAACCAAGGACAGAGCAACTCTTATCCAGGATTTGGAGGAGACATTTGCAAATCTGCGCAAGATCAACTTGAAGCTCAACCCAGAGAAGTGTCTGTTTAGCGTTCCCTCCGGCAAGCTACTTGGGTTCTTTGTGTCCCACTAGGTGATCGAAGCTAATCCGACAAGATCAAGGCCATTGAGTAGATCCAAGCGCCAAGGATGTGAGGCGCTTGACGGGATGCGTTGCCGTGCTAAGCAGGTTCATCTCCAAGTCTGCCGAGCGTGCCCTGATGTTCTTCAAAATCTTGAAGAAGGCAGGGCTCATGAAGTGGACCCCAGAAGCAGATGCAGCCCTACAAGAGTTGAAGGCCTACTTATCTTTTGTGCCTACGTTGGTCATCCCCAAACCACAGGAGTTATCGCTGTTGTACTTAGCAGCAACCAACCAAGTGATTAGTGTGGCATTGGTGCCGCAGCGAGAAGTGGACGACCTAGAAAATGAGCAAAGACCAGCAGAGTCAAGTAAGGGTCAGGACAAAAGTAAGCACGACAGCGGTGATAACCCCATGGAGATGGCAAGGAATAAAGTGGTGCAGTTCCCTGTTGTAGGGGGCTCAATCGAGGTACTCTGGCGTGCAAAAATTGATCTTTGGCCTCATCAAGGCCTCAAGGAAACTGCACCACTACTTATAAGCCCATGAGATTACGGTTGTCACTCGCTTCCCGTTGCAAAGGATACTCTGAAACCCTGAGGCTACTGGCAGAACTGTGGAATGGGCTATGGAGTTGTCCAGTTTTGGTCTGAGGTTTGAAAGCACCTCAACAATTCAGAGCAGGGAGTTGGCAGAGTTTATTGCTGAATGGACGCCGACCCTTGATGAGGATGTGCCAGAGAGAGTTATCCCTGGCAAGGAGGCGCCCCAAGAATGGACCATGTATTTTGATGGTGCTTTTTCCCTATAAGGTGTAGGGGATGGCATGCTTCTTGTCGCACCCTTGGGGGAGCACTTGAAGTATGTCGTCCAAATGCATTTCACCTAGGAGAGTCAACCAACAATACATCAGAGTATGAAGGGCTCCTTGTCGGGCTCGGGATGGCCGCGGAATGGTGAATTAAGAAGTTGATTATTGGAGGAGAGTCACAGCTGGTGGTGAGACAAGTCAACAAGGATTATCAAAGTCCATTAATGGAGGCATACATCAAGGAAGTGAGAAGATTGGAGGAGCGCTTTGATGGATTGCAAACAGAGCATGTACCACATGCAGAAAATAGAATAGCTGATCATCTGTCAAAGTGTGCTGCGCAAAATCTTCCTATAGAACCAGGAACTTTTGTTCTCCATCTTACTCAGCCCTCCGTATCCCCAGCAACAATGGCCCAGAAGAGGAGGAAGATGGACTCTGGTAAGCCTCTTCCAGTAGAGCCTCGTGCTCCTGGCAGGGACCCTACCAGAAACTCACAACTTGCCAGCCCACACCCTCTTGCTGAGACCACCGTCCCCGCAGACAAGGACTATGCCCTCGCAGTTGAGGAGGTGCCGCTAGTCCTCCTTGCCGAGCCTCAGGCTCCAACTTGGGCAAGGCACACAGTCCCGTTTCTCCAAATCAGAGAACTCCCAAATGACCAAAATGAGGCTGAAAGAGTAGCCGGGAGGGCCAGTATGTATCAGTTTGTCGATGACACTATGTACAGAAGGAGGCCCAACGGTGTGAAATTGAAGTGCATCTGCCGGGAAGAATGAAAGGAATTGCTGGCTGAGATACATGGAGGCATGTGCGACTCCCACATCAGATCAAGGCATTAGTTAGGAAAGCATTCCGTCAAGGATTCTATTGGCCCACAGCCCTCCAAGATGCGCTCGAGCTTGTCATGAAATGTGAATCCTGATAGTTCCATTCCAAGAATATCCACCTGCCTTCCCAAGGCCTTCATACAATCCCTTTATCATGGCCATTTTGAGTCTGGGGGCTCGATATCCTCGGCCCTTTCCCCTGAGCAATCGGGGGCTTTGAATTCTTGTTTGTTGCCATCAAAAAGTTTACAAAGTGGCCGGAAGTGACTCCCATGAGAAAGGGGACTGCAATCAGCTATCAAATTCTTGAAACATCTGGTGTGCCATTTTGGAGTTCCGTCAAGGATCATATCCGACAACGGCACCCAGTTCACGAGCCGCACCTTAATGCAATATGTTCGTGCCCCCGGAAGCAAGATCTCATTTGCCTCTATCGCTCATCCCAGGAGCAATGGGCAAGCTGAAAGGGCGAACACTAAAGTGTTGCGGGGACTCAAAACAAGAACTTTTATACGCTGCGGAAGCACGGCAGGTGGTGGATTGATGAGCTGCCGGTAGTCCTCTGGTCCAAATCGATCTACAGGGCAGACTCCCATTTCCCTAGTGTATGGTCCAGAAGTAGTTATCCCCACGGAACTCATTGACGGGTTGCCTCAAGTGCTTGCCTACAATGAAGTAGCTCAAGATCAGGACCGCTGTGACAATGCTATGCTACTCGAGGAGAACCGTCTCCGGGCTGTGATAACCCACAAGTATAGGGGATCAATTGTAGCCTCTTTCCATAAGTAAGAGTGTTGAACCCAACGAGGAGCTAAAGGTACAACAAATATTCCCTCAAGTTCTATCGACCACCGATACAAGTCTACGCACGCTTAACATTCGCTTTACCTAAAACAAGTATGAAACTAGAAGGACTTTGTAGGTGTTGTTGGATAGAATTGCAAGATAATGAAAGGCACGTAAATAAAAAAGTAGGGGATGTTTAGATAAAGAAGCAATAAAGTAAATATAGCGAGTGTGGAAAAGTGGTGGTAGGAGTTGTGAAATTGTCCATAAGAAATTCACTACTTTGCTAGACCGATAGCAAGTTTTATGTGGGAGAGGCATAAGCTAACATACTTTGTATTCTTGGATCATATGCACTAATCATTGGAACTCTAGCAAGCATCCGCATCTACTAAAGATCATTAAGGTAAAACCCAACCATAGCATTAATGTATCAAGTCCCCTTTATCCCATACGCCACAACCCCCTTACTCGCGTTTATGCTTCTGTCACTCAAGCAACCCACTATAAGCGAATCATGAACGTATTGCAACATCCTACATCGGGAATCCCTGACGCTTGCACGACATGGAGGGCACAATAGGACAGCAACATAACCACAAGCAAATTAAAGAAATCATAGCTATTCACCAATTACCGATAGGACAATGAAAATCTACTCAGACATCATAGGATGGCAACACATCATTGGATAATAATATGAAGCATAAAGCACCATGTTCAAGTAGAGGTATAGCGGGTTGCGGGAGAGTGGACCGCTGAATATAGAGGGGGGAAGGTGATGGAGATGTTGGTGAAGATGACGGAGGTGTTGGTGTAGATCGTGGTGATGATGATGGCCCCCGGCGGCGTTCCGGCGCCACCGGAAGCGAGGGGGAGAGAGCCCCCCTTCTTCTTCTTCTTAATTGACCTTCTCCCAAGATGGGAGAAGGGTTTCCCCTATGGTACATGGTCTCCATGGTGTGGGAGGGGCGAGAGCCCCTCTGAGATTGGATTTGTCTCTCTGTCTCTCTCTGTTTCTGCGTTCATGATTCTGCCCTTTCACCGTTTTTTATATTCCCGGAGATCCGTAACTCTGGTTGGGTTGCCCTTTGGACAGGATTTCCATCCGGATATTAGCTTTCTTGTGGCAAACGAAGGGCACAAACTGCCTTACGGGGTGGCCACGAGGGTCAGGGGCGCGGCCCCTGCCTCGTGGGCCCCTCAAGCATCGTCTCGCATTGATTCCACTTCCCAAAATTCACATATATTCCAAAAAAAATCTCCATCCTTTTTTATTCCGTTTGGACTCTGTTCGATATGGGTTTTCTACGAAACAAAAAACATGCAACAAACAGAAGCTGGCACTGGGGACTGGATCAATATGTTAGTCCGAACAATAGTATAAAAAGTTGCCAAAAGTATATGAAAGTTGAATAATATTGGCATGGAACAATCAAAAATTATGGATACAACGGAGACGTATCAGCATCCCCAAGCTTAATTCATGCTCATCCTCGAGTAGGTAAATGATAAAAAGATAAATTTTTATGTGGAATGCTACCTAGCATAATCTTGATCATGTAATCTAATCATGGCATGAATATTAAGACACGAGTGATTCAAAGCAATAGTCTATCATTTGACATAAAAATAATAATACTTCAAGCATGCCAACCAAGCAATTATGTCTTATCAAATAACATAGCCAAAGAAAGCTTATCCCTACAAAATCATATAGTTTGGCCATGCTTCATTTTCGTCACACAAAATGCTCCCATCATGCACAACCCCGGTTTCAGCCAAGCAATTGGTTCATACTTTTTAACGCGCTTCAACTTTTTCAACTCTTACACAATACATGAGCTCAAGCCATGGACATAGCACTATATGCGGTATAGGGTGGTGGTTGTGAAGACAAAAAGGGAGAAGATAGTCTCACATCAACTAGGCGTATCAACGGGCTATGGAGGTGCCCATTAATAGATATCAATGTGAGTGAGTAGGGATTGCCATGCAACGAACGCACTAGAGCTATAAATATATGAAAGCTCAACAAAAGAAACTAAGTGGGTGTGCATCCAACTTGCTTTCTCACGAAGACCTAGGGCATTTTCAGGAAGCCCACCATCGGAATATACAAGCCAAGTTCTATAATGAAAATTCCCACTAGTATATGAAACTGACAATATAGGAGACTCTCTATATGAAGAACATGGTGCTACTCTGAAGCACAAGTGTGGTAAAAGGATAGTAGCATTGCCCCTTGTCTCTTTTTCTCTCATTTTTTGTGGGCTTCTTTGGCCTCTTTTTTTTTATTTGGGCTTCTTTGGCCTCTTTTATTTTTCATAAAGTCCGGAGTCTCATCCCGACTTGTGGGGGAATCATAGTCTCCATCATCCTTTCCTCACCGGGGCAATGCTTTAATAATGATGCTCATCACACTTTTATTTACTTACAACTCAATATTACAACTCGATATCTAGAACAAAAATATGACTCTATATGAATGCCTCCGGCGATGTACCGGGGTGTGCAATGATCTCACGTAGCAATGACATCAAAAAACGGACAAGCCATGAAAACATCATGCTAGCTATCTTACGATCATGCAAAGAAATATGACAATGAATGCTCAAGTCATGTGTATGATGATCATGAAAGTTGCATGGCAATATATCTCGGAATGGCTATGGAAATGCCATGATAGGTAGGTATGGTGGCTGTTTTGAGGAAGATATATGGTGGGTGCATGATACCGGCGAAAGTTGCGCGGTATAATAGAGGCTAGCAATGGTGCAAGGGTGAGAGTGCGTATAATCCATGGACTCACATTAGTCATAAAGAACTCATATACTTATTGCAAAAGTTTACTTGCCCTCGAAGCAAAGTACTACTACGCATGCTCCTAGGGGAAGGGTTGGTAGGAGTTAACCATCGCGCGATCCCGACCTCCACTCATAAGGAAGACAATCAAAGAAACACCCCATGCTTCAAATTTGTCACACAATGGTTACCATACGTGCATTCTACGCGACTTGCAAACCTCAACACAAGTATTTCTCAATTTCACACTTACTCAATTAGCACGACTCTCATATCACCACCTTTATATCACAAAAATATTGCAAGGAATCAAACATATCATATTCAGCGATCTACAAGTTTTATGTAGGATTTTATGACTAACCATGTGAATGACCAATTCCTGTCATCTCTCTAAATAGATATAAGTGAAGCAAGAGAGTTTAATTCTTTCTACAAAAGATATGCCCACGCTCTAACAAATATAAGTGAAGCAAAAGAGCATTCTACAAATGGCGGTTTTCTATGTGAAGAGAAACAGGCAATCCAAACTTCAAATGATATAAGTGAAGCACATGAAGCATTCTATAAATCAACCAAAGACTATCTCATACCAACATGGTGCATAAATGAAAAGTGAAAACTAAATGCAAAAGATGCTTCAAGACTTGCACATATCGCATGAACGAAACGAATCCGAAAACATACTGATACTTGTTGAAGAAAGAGGGGATGCCTTCCGGGGCATCCCCAAGCTTAGACGCTTCAGTCTCCTTGAATATTTACTTGGGGTTACTTGGGCATCCCCAAGCTTGAGCTCTTGATTCTCATCCTTCTCCTCATATCGGGACCTTCTCGATCATCCAACACTTCATCCACACAAAACTTCACCAGAAAACTCGATAAGATCCGCTAGTACAATAAAGCAAATTGATACGTCTCCGCTGTATCTATATTTCCAAACACTTTTGCCCTTGTTTTGGACTCTAATTTGCATGATTTGAATGGAACTAACCCGTTCTGACATTGTTTTCAGCAGAATTGCCATGGTGTTATTTTTGTGCAGAAATAAAAGTTCTCGGAATGACCTGCAAATCAACGGAGGCACTTTTCAGAATTAATAAAAAATACTGGTGAAAGAATTAATGTCAGGGGACCCACACCCTGGTCACGAGGGTGGGGGGCGCGCCCCCTCCCCTAGGGAGCGCCCCCTGCCTTGTGGGCCCCCTGGACGTCCACCGACCTCAACTCCAACTCCATATATTTGCTTTCGTGGAGAAAAAAAATAAGTGAAGAAGGATTCATCGCGTTTTACAGTACGGAGCCGTCGCCAAGCCCTAAAACCTCTCGGGAGGGCTGATCTGGAGTCCGTTCGGGGCTTCGGAGAGGGGAATCCATCACCATCGTCATCATCAACCATCCTCCATCACCAATTTCATGATGCTCACCGCCGTGCGTGAGTAATTCCATCGTAGTCTTGTTGGACGGTGATGGGTTGGATGAGATTTACCATGTAATTAAGTTAGTTTTGTTAGGGCTTGATCCCTAGTATCCACTATGTTCTGAGATTGATGTTGCTATGACTTTGCTATGCTTAATGCTTGTCACTAGGGCCCGAGTGCCAAGATTTCAGATCTGAACCTATTATGTTTTCATGAATATATGTGAGTTCTTGATCCTATCTTGCAAGTCTATAGTCACCTATTATGTGTTATGATCCGTTAACCCCGAAGTGACAATAATCGGGATACTTACCGGTGATGACCGTAGTTTGAGGAGTTCATGTATTCACTAAGTGTTAATGCTTTGGTCCAGTTCTCTATTAAAAAGGAGGCCTTAATATCCCTTAGGTTTCATTAGGACCCCGCTACCACGGCAGGGTAGGACAAAAGATGTCATGCAAGTTCTTTTCCATAAGCACGTATGACTATATTCGGAATACATCCCAACATTACATTGATGAACTGGAGCTAGTTGTGTGTCACCCTATGTTATAACCATTACATGAGGAATCACATCCGACATAATTTTCCATCACCTATCCAATGCCTACGAGCTTTTCACATATTGTGCTTTGCTTATTTACTTTACCATTGCCACTGTTACAATTACAACAAAACTACTACTATTACTTTTGATATCATTACCATTACTTCCATACTACTTTGCTACTAAATACTTTGCTGCAGATACTAAGTTATCCAGGTGTGGTTGAATTGACAACTCAACTTCTAATACTTGAGAATATTCTTTGGCTCCCCTTGTGTGGAATCAATAAATTTGGGTTGAATACTCTACCCTCGAAAACTATTGCGATCCCCTATACTTGCGGGTTATCAAGACTATTTTCTGGCACCGTTGCCGGGGAGCATAACTCTATTCTTTGAGTCACTTGGGATTTATATTTGTTGTTACTATGAAGAACTTGAAAGATCAAAGAACTAAAATTTATCCCTCAACTATGAGAGGAGGTAAGGAACTGTCATGTAGCTCTGCACTTGATTCTCCTTCCGTTATGAGTAAACTTGCGACACCTAAACCTGCCTCTACTATTAATTCTGATATGTCGCATGTTATTGATGATGCCACTTCTGCTATGCATGATACTTGTGATGAAACTCTTTCTATGCTTGATAGTACTGTGCCATTAGGTGAATTTCTTGATGAACAACTTGCTAGAGCTATGGAGAATGAAATTACTAAAACTGATAATATTGATGATAGTGATGATGAACGTTCTCCCCCTAAATATGAATTGCATGTTGTTCCTAAGGGTTATGTTATGGATGAAGAAACTGCTAGAGATTTTCTTGCTTGCAATGATATATCAAATCTTAAGAAATTATTAGCTAAGCTGAAACAAAAGACTCTGAATGCTAGAATGAAACATGATCCTGCTTTTGCTACTTCACCTATCTTTGTTACCGATAAGGATTATGAATTCTCTGTTGTTCCTGAGATTATTACTTTAGTTGAATCTGATCCTTTTTATGGAACTGAATCTGAAACTGTAGTGGCACATCTTACTAAGCTAAATGACATAGCCACCCTGTTTACTAATGATGAGAAATCTCGCTATTACTATATCCTTAAAATATTTCCTTTCTCATTAAAGGGTGATGCTAAGACATGGTTTAATTCTCTTGATCCTGGTTGCGTGCTTAGTCCCTAGGATATGATTTACTACTTCTCTGCTAAATATTTCCCTGCTCATAAGAAACAAGCTGCCTTGAGGGAAATATACAATTTTGTGCAAATCGAAGAAGAGAGTCTCCCACAAGCTTGGGGGAGGCTTCTCCGATTACTTAATGCTTTGCCTGATCATCCTCTTAAGAAAAATGAAATACTTGATATCTTTTATAATGGACTAACTGATGCTTCCAAGGACCACCTGGATAGTTGTGCTGGTTGTGTTTTCAGGGACAGGACAGTCAACCAAGCTGAATTGCTATTAAATAATATGTTGGCAAATGAAAATAGGTGGGCACCTCCTGAACCAACTCCTAAGACAACTTCGAAGAAAAGAGGTGTTCTATTCCACAGTCATGAAGACATGCAAGAGGCAAAGAAATCTATGAAAGAGAAAGGTATTAAAGCTGAAGATGTTAAAAATTTACCTCCTATTGAAGAAATTCATGGCCTCAATATACCACCTAAAGAAATAGAAGGTCTTGATAACCCGACACAGGCATTGAAGGTAAACTCTCTTTATAGATATGATAAAGTTGAAATCCCGTCTACTAAGTTTGCTAGCCAATGCTTAGATGAATTTGATGACTTTATGGATAAACAAGAAAATTTCAATGATTATGTTAGTAGACAACTAAAAAATAATGCTTATATGATTGGGCGCTTGAGTGATTATATGTCTAGAATTAAGGGTGAACTTAAACTCACTAGTAAACATGTCTCTATGGTCACTACTCAAGCCGAACAAGTACTTAAGGCTCAGAATGAATTGCTTGATAAATTAAATAATAAATATGATTTTGGTGTTAGAGTGGCTACTAGAACTGGTAAAATGACTCGGGAACCTTTGTATCCTGAAGGCCACCCTACGAGAGTTGAACAAGATTCTCAGAAAAATAATTTAGATGCTCCTAGTCCTTCTAAAAAGAAGAAAAATAAAAATGATAGGACTTTGCATGCTTCTAGTGAACCTAATGTAGAAACACCTGAGAATCCTAATGATAATGCTAATAATGATGTTCATATAGATGCTGAGACACAATCTGGAGATGAACAAGAACCTAATGATAATGCTAATAATGATGTTCATATAGATGCTCAACCTAGCAAGAAATCAATGTTATGATAAGAGACACTTTGTTGCTAGGAAGCATGGTAGGGAAAGAGAACCATGGGTTCAGAAACCCATGCCTTTTCCTCCTAAACCATCCGAGAAAAAGGATAATGAGGACTTTGAGCGCTTTGCTGAAATGATTAGACCTATTTTCTTGCCCATGCGCTTAACTGATATGCTTAAAACAAACCCTTATGCTAAATACATGAAAGATATCATTACAAATAAAAGGAAAATACCGGAAGCTGAAATCTCCACCATGCTTGCCAACTATACCTTTAAGGGTGGAATACCTAAGAAACTTGGTGATCACGGAGTACCCACTATACCATGCTCCATCAAAAGAAATTATGTTAAAACTGCCTTATGTGATTTAGGAGCCGGTGTTAGTGTTATGCCTCTTTCCTTATACCGTAGACTTGAATTAAGTAAGTTGACAACTATTGAGATATCTTTGCAAATGGCTGATAAATCAACTGCTATACCTGTCGGCATTTATGAGGACGTGCATGTTGTTGTTGTGAATGTTACTATCTTAACAGACTTTGTCATTCTTGATATTCCTGAGGACGACAGTATGTCGATTATCCTTGGTAGACCCTTCTTAAATACTGCAGGTGCTGTTATTGATTGCAACAAAGGCAATGTCACCTTTCATGTTAATGGTAATGAGCATATGGTACATTTTCCGAGGAAACAACCTCAAGTTCACACCATAAATTCTATTGGGAAAATTCCATCAATTATATTTGGAGGTTTGGAATTTCCTCTTCCTACTGCAAAGAAAAAGTATGATGTTCTTATTATTGGGGATGTTCATATCCCCGTTGAGGTAACCTAGTGTCACTTCAAAATTTCTCCAGTTTCATGTGATTTGGAATGAGTTTGTTAACAAGACTTGATCAACCTTGTTAGTGGATTCCTTTTGATGAGCATGAGATGGATGAAGTTAGAAGGCACAACGTTCTGTACCCTCTCTTTACTTTCTGTTACTTAGAATAAATAAAGTAGAAATAGTATATTTTGTCTGTTTTCTGAATTATCCATGCAATAAAAAATATTCCGAAAATAAAAGTTCTCAAAATGCCATGCCAATTTAATATGATTTTTTCTGGAATATTTGAGAATATTTGGCACTCAGAACACAACAGGGGGAGCAAGCACATGGCCACTAGGGTCCAGGGTGTGCCCACCCCTACACGGCGCGCTCCCTGCCTCGTGGGCCCATGGTGGCTCCCCTCCACTTATTCTTGCACCCATACACTCCATCTTCCTCCCAAAAAAATCAATACCTAGCTCAAGTACGAGTTCTAGCTCGTTTCGCTGCCATTTTCGATCTCCTTACTCAAAGCTCCATTCACAAAACTGCTTTGGGGAATTGTTCTTTGGTATGTGACTCCTCCAATGATCCAATTAGTTTTTGTGTTAGTGCTTTACTCATTGCAAATTCTTGCTGCTTAGGTGACCCTGTTCTTGAGCCTGCATGTTAACTTTACGAGGTCCCAAGTAATTCTAATGCATGATAGAGGCTCTAGGCACTTGTGGGAGTAGCTGCTATCAATTTCATTGAGTTTGTTTCACTTTTATTTTGACTCACCAAAAATTTCAGATATTTTCAGAAAAAGATGAAGATATTCTTCTTGAGGGGCTCTTCTAGCCAAGGTTCTAAGGATAAACAAGCTAAGGAGAATGAAAAGCCCAAGTTTAATCTTCCTCGTGTGGCGGAAGTACGGCCGTGTGAATGGCCTTGTGATGATTTCTTGAGAGCAGCCGGGATATATGATGATTTCTATTCTTTGGTTGATAATGCGGGCCTCACCGACTTCCTCCACAACCAGCTTGAACAGTATCTCTTACTCACCAATACTTTCGTGCAAAACTTCTACTTTTATCCTAAGAAGTCACCTCCTTCAGTAGAGTTTAAATTATATGATGTTGATAGGGAGATGTCACTATATGAATTTTGCACAGTTTGCAAGATACCCTTTGGGGGCAGCTTAGAGGAACCACATCATAGAGATGTGGAAGGATTTATTGACACTATCACTGTAGGGGAAACGAGGAAAGTTTCCAATGCACAAATAACTAGCATACATTCTCCTGTTTTACGCTATTTTGCGATATTTGCTAGTCGATGCTTAATTGGTCGCGGAAACTGTGGAAATCTTAGTATTCCTGATATTATTATTTTGTTCCATGCTTTATTTTGTGATAACACTTTTAATATGGGCACTATTATTGCTAGACGGTTAAGCATGAACCGTACTACGGACCCTATTTTTGGAGATATCTATGCCACACGCCTCGCTGAACACTTTGAGATACCTATTAGGCACTATGAGGAAGAACAAAAATGGTGGCCCTCTACTTTTCTAGATTACAAGAGCATGGTAGTACATGAGTTTGTTGTTGGAAATGATGAGAATATGCTTAAGTATAATTTGAGATATCATAAGAAATACAGTGAAACTATTATCCTGCCTGCACCCTCTTTGTCTGATTTATCTACAGGCACGTTTCTCGTCTTACCGGAGGCCGCTCGTGCTTACCAAGGCCAGACATCAGCTCCAGAGCCTGAGCCAGAACCACAACTTGACCCTGATCGACCATCCTTTTATCAGTGGAATCCGGAGGAGTTTGCTACCCAGTGGTACCCAGACGATGCATCCCAGTACACTAGAGGGAGTAGCTCTAACCCATGGCCATAGACCAACTTAGGCCAAAAGCCTAAGCTTGGGGATATGTATTTCCTCACCGACTTTACATTCATTGTCACACACTCATTCTAGTGTAGGTGCCCATACTCTTTATTTGTACTATCCATGCTAGTTTAATTTATTTTCCTAATTTCTTCTTGTGTGTTTGATAAACCTTAAGAAAAACCAAAAAAAATTAGTTAGTTTAATTTCCATGCATGTAGTAGTAATAATTAAAAGAAAAACTCAAAAAGATTTCTCATTCTTCTTTTTGCTTGTTGGGAGCTTTCCCGTGAAAATAGTTTTATTTCTTTTCTTTTCCTTTGGGGGTCGAGAGAAGAAGACCATAATGAAAATGTCTAAGTGGCTCTCATATGCATAATTGATTTACTTTAACCAAGAGCCCATATTACTTTGTATTCTCTCTTGAAATGAATGCTTGCAGATTCCAGCTTAGTCCAATGCATGTGCATTATTATTATTATCCACATCGTTCAGTCGTGCAAGTGAAAGGCAATAATGATGATATATGATGAAATGATTGTGTCGGTGTACAAAAGTAGGGGCACGGCTTTTGTACCCCTTTACTTGTGCGCAGGTAGTCAGAGCCCCGTGCCACGACCACGAGCAGCAAGGCACGGGAGGTGAACCGAGGAAAAACCAAAGTCCAAGGAAAACAAGACAACGCTAAGGGCCGAGACCACAGAGAGCAAATGGGCGAAGCAGGTTTCCCCGGCAAGACTCTTGTCGAGTCAGCCTCAGCAGCCCCGGCAAGACCCTTGCCGGGGCGGCTCACCTACACCAGTGGAGTAAGCCACCCTTGAACCCATGGCCTCCAACATCATCAACCACGTTGGGCCAGGGCTCGGGAGGCACCTCCGACATGCAGATCTTTGTGAAGACAAAGAACATATGAGATCAGATGAGGATCAGAAGAGGGCAATCCTTGGCGAGACCTTAGCCAAAGAAACCCACAAGACCCCCGGCAAGATCTTTGCCGGGGACAGCAGCGTGCCACGTCAAGACCCTTGCCAAACCACCCAACAAGGCTCTTGCCAAGGGTGTCAGCGGGGCCGCAGCCAGACCCGCACCAACCAAGTCTCCAACACCGTTCACATGGAGCTTCCAGCCCAACCAGCTGGGCAGGCACTGATACGTCTCCAACGTATCTATAATTTTTGATTGCTCCATGCTACTTTATATACTGTTTTGGACTATATTGGGCTTTATTTTCCACTTTTATATTATTTTTGGGACTAACCTATTAAATGGAGGCCCAGCCCAGTATTGTTGTTTTTTGCCTATTTCAGTATTTCGAAGAAACAGAATATCAAATGGAGTCTAAACGGAATAAAACCTTCGGGAATGTGATTTTCTCACCGAACGTGATCCAGGAGACTTGGACCCTGCTCCAAGGAACAGCCGTGGAGGTCACGAGGGTGGGGGGCCCCCCCTGGGCGCGCCCCCCTGCCTCGTGGGCCCCCTGTTGCTCCACCGACATACTCCTTCCTCCTATATATACCTACATACCCCCGTCAGATCAAATACGGAACCAAAAACCTAATTCCACCGCCGCAACTTTCTCTATCCACAAGATCCCATCTTGGGGCCTGTTCTGGAGCTCCGCCGGAGAGGGCCTCTACCACGGAGGGCTTCTACATCAACACCATGGCCTCTCCGATGAAGTGTGAGTAGTTTACTTCAGACCTTTGGGTCCATAGCTAGTAGCTAGATGGATTCTTCTCTCTTTTTGGATCTCAATGCAATGTTCTCACCCTCTCTTGTGGAGATCTATTCGATGTAATCTTCTTTTTGTGGTGTGTTTGTTGAGACCGATGAATTGTGGGTTTATGATCCAGCTTATCTTTGAACAATATTTGATTCTTCTCTGAATTCTTTTATGTATGATTGAGTTATATTTGCAAGTCTCTTAGAATTATCCGTTTGGTTTGGCCAACTAGATTGGTAGTTCTTGCAATGGGAGAAGTGTTTAGCTTTGGGTTCAATCTTGCAATGTCCTTACCCAGTGACAGAAAGGGTTGCAAGGCACGTATTGTATTGTTGCCATCGAGGATAACAAGATGGTATTTTTATCATATTGCATGAATTTATCCCTCTACAACATGCCATCTTGCTTAAGGCGTTACTCTGTTTTTAACTTAATACTCTAGATGCATGCTGGATAGCGGTCGATGAGTGGAGTAATAGTAGTAGATGCAGAATCGTTTCGATCTACTTGTCTCGGACGTGATGCCTATATACATGATCATACCTAGATAACCTCATAATTATTCGCTTTTCTATCAATTGCTCAACAGTAATTTGTTCACCCACCGTAGAATACTTATGCTCTTGAGAGAAGCCACTAGTGAAACCTATGGCCCCCGGGTCTATTCTCATCATATCAATCTCCATTACTTTATTACTTGTTTTTTTTTACTTTGACTTTTACTTTTCACTTTGCATCTCTATATCAAAAATACCAAAAATATTATTTATCATCTCTATCAGATCTCACCCTCGTAAGTGACAGTGAAGGGATTGACAACCCCTAATCGCGTTGGTTGCGAGTAGCTATCGTTTTGTGTAGGTACGAGGGACTTGTGCGTGATCTCCTACTGGATTGATACCTTGGTTCTCAAAAGCTGAGGGAAATACTTACGCTACTTTACTGCATCATCCTTTCCACTTCGGGGAAATCCAACGCAGTGCTCAAGAGGTAGCAAGAAGAATTTCTGGCGCCGTTGCTGGGGAGTTTGCGCAAAAGTCAACCATACCAAGTACCCATCACAATCCCTATCTCTCGCATTACATTATTTGCCTCTCGTTTTCCTCTCCCCCACTTCACCCTTGCCGTTTTATTCGCCCTCTCTTTCCCAATCTCCTCCTCTCTTTCTCTTTCGCCTTTTTTTCGTTTGCCTTTTTTGTTTGCTCGTGTGTTAGTTTACTTGCTTGTCGTTATGACTAGTCTCATATCCACTCCTATGTCTCCCGAGTTTGAAGTTCTTCACTTCAAGCAAAGGCAAGGAGAAAATTTAAAAGATGCTTGGTATAGGATGTTGGAATCTTATCGTAAGTGCACCCTAGAGGTGAACTATAGAATTCTTCTTTGTAATTTTTATGTTGGGTTAAATATGACGTATAGACAACTCTTGGACTGTATCGCCAAGGGAAATTTCACTGAGATTGATCCCAGTATTGCGCATGAAATTATAGAGGGAATAGTGGGAACACTACCCCAAAAGGGAGGGTCTCATCCTACCCAGGAAGAAACCCAAGTGTTTGAGAAGATTTGCGAAGTAAATTTTTTTTTACAAAAATCTCTTGAGCCTCTTAAAAGTATTAGTGGAAATCTTCACCGTATGAATATGTTGATTACTCTTTGTAATAAGCGGTTGGATTCTTTAGATCTAAACATTTCCGAGTATGAAGGGAAGCAGGAAGAACCCCCCGGATTCGAGCATGACTCCGCTAAAAAACTAAAAACTAAAGATGACAAAACCTAGATCTATCATTGCTTTTATGCCTAGCTAAGGGCGTTAACCGATAGCGCTTGTTGGGAGGCAACCCAATTTTATTTTGTGTTTTTTGTTTTTGCTTATGTTTAGGAATAAATAATCCATCTACTTTCTGTTTAGATGTGGTTTTATGTTTTAATTAGTGTTTGTGCCAAGTAGAACCTATAGGATAAGCTATGATGATAGTTGATTTGATCCTGCTGAAAAACAGAAACTTTGTACTCACGAGAAAAAATTCAGTAGATCACAAAAACGTGATTTTGCATTGATTCTTGTTGATGATGATCAACAAACAAATTTTCCAGTACGTCCTATTTTGGTAGAATTTTTAGAGTTCGAGAAGTTTGCGTTACTTACAGATTTCTACAGACTGTTCTGTTTTTGATAGATTCTGTTTTTCGTGTGTTGTTTGGTTATTTCAATGCATCCATGGCTAATAAATTAGTTTATAAACCATAAGGAAGTTGGAATAAAGTAGGTTTAACACCAATATAAATAAAGAATGAGTTCATTACAGTACCTTAAAGTAGTCTTTTGTTTTCTTACACTAACGGAGCTCACAAGATTTCTATTGAGTTTTGTGTTGTGAAGTTTTCAAGTTTTGGGTGAATTCTTTTGATGGATTTTGGAACAAAGAGTGGCAAGAGCCTAAGCTTGGGGATGCCCATGGCACCCCCAATATAATCCAAGGACACCAAAAAGTCAAAGCTTGGGGATGCCCCCGAAGGCATCCACTCTTTCGTCTACTTCCATCGGTAATTTACTTGGAGCTATATTTTTATTCACCACATGTTATGTGTTTTGCTTGGAGCGTCTTGTATTATTTGCTTATTTGCTTGTTTGTTTACCACAATCATCGTTGCTGTACACAACTTTTGCAAGAGCCCTACATGATTTAGAATTTTCTAGAATACTCAATGTGCTTCGCTTATATCTTTTGAGCTTGATAGTTTTGCTCATAGTGCTTCACTTAAACCTTTTTGAGTGTAATAATTTTTGCTCTAGTGCTTCACTTATATCTTTTAGAGCACGGTGGTGGATTTGTTTTAAAGAAACTATTGATCTCTCATGCTTCACTTAGATTATTTTGAGAGTTGTTAATAGCATGGTAATTTGCTTAAAGATAATATACTTGGTATTCAAGATTTGTGAAACTTTCTTTTGAGTGCGTTGAATACTAAGATAAGTTTGATGCTTGATAATTGTTTTGAGATATGGAAGTGATAATATCAAAGCAATGCTAGTTGGGGTGATTATGAATTTAAAGAATGCTTCAGTTGAAGTTTGTGATTCTCGTAGCATGCACGTATGGTGAACCGCTTTGTGATAAAGTCAGAGCACAATTTTATTTATTGATTGTCTTCCTTATGAGTGGCAGTCGGGGACGAGCGGTGGTCTTTTCCTACCAATCTATCCCCCTAGGAGCATGCGTGTAGTGCTTTGGTTTTTGATGACTTCTAAAATTTGGCAATAAGTGCATGAGTTCTTTTGATTAATGTTGAGTCCATGGATTATACGCACTCTCACCCTTCCACCATTGCTAGCCTTTCTAATACCGCACACTTTTCGCCAGTATCATACACCCACCATATACCTTCCTCAAAACAGCCACCAAACCTACCTATCATGGCATTTCCATAGCCAATCCGAGATATATTGCCATCCAACTCTCCACATTCCGTTCATATGGCACATATTACTTTTGTCATATTGCTTTTTGCATGAACATGTAGTTGACATTGTATTTGTGGCAAGGCCACCTTCATATTTTTCATACATGTCGCTCATGATTCATTGCATATCTCGGTACACTGCCGGAGGCATTCATATAGAGTCATATTTTGTTCTAAGTATCGAGTTGTAATTGTTGAGTTGTAAGAAAAATAAAAGTGTGATGATCATCATTATTAGAGCATTGTCCCAGTGAGGAAAGGATGATGGAGACTATGATTCCCCCATAAGTCGGGATGAGACTCCGGATGAAAAAAAAGAGTGGCCATAAAAAAAAGACAAAAGGCACAAACAAAAAAAATATGGGAGAAAAAGAGAGAAGGGATAATGCTACTATCCTTTTTCCACACTTGTGCTTCAAAGTAGCATCATGATCTTCATGATAGAGAGTCTCATATGTTGTCACTTTCATATACTAGTGGGAATTTTTCATTATAGAACTTGGCTTGTATATTCCAATGATGGGCTTCCTCAAAAGTGCCCTAGGTCTTTGTGAGCAAGAAAGTTGGATGCACACCCACTTAGTTTCTTTTGTTGAGCTTTCACATATTTATAGCTCTAGTGCATCCGTTGCATGGCAATCCCTACTCAGTCACATTGATATCTATTGATGGGCATCTCCATAGCCCGTTGATACGCCTAGTTGATGTGAGACTATCTTCTCCTTTTTGTCTTCTCCACAACCACCATTCTATTCCACCTATAGTGCTATGTCCATGGCTAACGCTCATGTATTGCGTGAAAGTTGAAAAAGTTTGAGATTATTAAAGTACGAAACAATTGCTTGGCTCGTCATCGGGGTTGTGCATGATTAAATACTTTGTGTGATGAAGTTAGAGCTTAGCCAGACTATATGATTTTGTAGGGATAACTTTCTTTAACCATGCTATTTTGAGAAGACATGATTGCTTTAATTTGTATGCTTGAAGTATTATTACCTTTATGTTTATATGAACTTTTCTCTTGAATCTTTCGGATCTGAATATTCATGCCACAATTAAGAAGATTCACATTGAAATTATGCCAAAGTATCACTCTGCATCAAAAATTCTTTTTTATCATTTACCTACTCGGGGACGAGGAGGAATTAAGCTTGGGGATGCCTGATATGTGTCTAACGTATCTATAATTTTTGATTGCTCCATGCTACTTTATCTACTGTTTTGGACTATGTTGGGCTTTGTTTTCCACTTTTATATTATTTTTGGGACTAACCTATTAACCGGAGGCCCAGCCCAGAATTGCTGTTTTTTGCCTATTTCAGTATTTCGAATAAACAGAATATCAAACAGAGTCCAAACGGAATAAAACCTTTGAGAACCTGATTTTCTCACCGAACGTGATCCAGGAGACTTGGACCCTTCTCCAAGGAACAACCGTGGAGGTCACGAGGGTGGGGGGCGCCCCCCTGGGCATGCCCCCTGCCTCGTGGGCCCCCTGTTGCTCCACCGACGTACTCCTTCCTCCAATATATTCCTACGTACCCCCGTCAGATCAAATACGGAGCCAAAAACCTAATTCCACCGCCGCAACTTTCTGTATCCATGAGATTCCATCTTGGGGCCTGTTCTGGAGCTCTGCCGGAGAGGGCCTCTACCACGGAGGGCTTCTACATCAACACCATGGCCTCTCCGATGAAGTGTGAGTAGTTTACCTCAGACCTTCGGGTCCATAGCTAGTAGTTAGATGGCTTCTTCTCTCTTTTTGGATCTCAATACAATGTTCTCCCCCTCTCTTGTGGAGATCTATTCGATGTAATCTTCTTTTTGCAGTGTGTTTGTTGAGACCGATGAATTGTGGGTTTATGATCCAGCTTATCTATGAACAATATTTGATTCTTCTCTGAATTATTTTATGTATGATTGAGTTATTTTTGCAAGTCTCTTCGAATTATCCGTTTGGTGTGGCCAACTAGATTGGTAGTTCTTGCAATGGGAGAAGTGTTTAGCTTTGGGTTCAATCTTGCGGTGTCCTTACCCAGTGACAGAAAGGGTTGCAAGGCACATATTTTATTGTTACCATCGAGGATAACAAGATAGGATTTTTATCATATTGCATGAATTTATCCCTCTACATCATGTCATCTTGCTTAAGGCGTTACTCTGTTTTTAACTTAATACTCTAGATGCATGCTGGATAGCGGTCGATGAGTGGAGTAATAGTAGTAGATGTAGAATCGTTTCAATCTACTTGTCTCGGACATGATGCCTATATACATGATCATACCTAGATAACCTCCTAATTATTCGCTTTTCTATCAATTTCTCAACAGTAATTTGTTCACCCACTGTAGAATACTTATGCTCTTGAGAGAAGCCACTAGTGAAACCTATGGCCCCCGGGTCTATTCTCATCATATCAATCTCCGTTACTTTATTACTTGTTTTGTTTTTTACTTTGCCTTTTACTTTTCACTTTGCATCTCTATATCAAAAATACCAAAAATATTATTTATCATCTCTATCAGATCTCACCCTCGTAAGTGACCATGAAGGGATTGACAACCCCTAATCGCGTTGGTTGCGAGTAGCTATCGTTTTGTGTAGGTACGAGGGACTCGGGCGTGATCTCCTACTGGATTGATACCTTGGTTCTCAAAAACTAAGGGAAATACTTACGCTACTTTACGGCATCATCCTTTCCTCTTCGGGGAAATCCAACGCAGTGCTCAAGAGGTAGCAGGCACCTGCGTGGCAACATGCGGCTTCCAGGCCAACTCAGCACGCGCCTGCGTGGCGGCATGTAGATCTTCATGAAGGCTCCACCACCGCGCCACCTCATCTGCCTGCCTTCCTACATGGCGCCGCATGCATCGCTGGCCAGGGCGCGTGTCGAAGCGAGGAGGAGCGATGGCCGACGGGACAAGCCTCACTCACGTCCCCAATAAAGCAAGAGGATAGCTACGCATTAAATGCATCCTGTCCTGTAATGCAAGCGATAAGCTCATAGCACTGTAGGCCTTTCCACCTCCTGTGTGCCACTGTGGCAGCCCCTTTCGACTATAAAAGGAGGCCCATGCGTACTGGAGAGGGATTCGGCTCTTTTGGACCACGCAACCACCATAGCTAGTTCAAGAGCTCAAGAACACTGAGTATATCCACCAAAGCAGGACTAGGGTTTTACGCATCCTCGCGGCCCGAACCTGGGTAAACGATCCTTGTGCTGATTGCTAATCCTGCTCTTCTCACAACCCCGCGCCCCGACAACCGTAGAAGGGATCCTCGTGATCCCATAGGTGTCGTTTCCCACCGACATCTTTGCGCGCCAGGTAGGGGGGCGCAATTGTGAGGACCTGGTCTTGTAGTTGGCCCAGCTGTTCATCATCGCCATGTATCCAAAGAAGAAGACGAACACGACGATTGGTTCGTCCGGGACCGGACTGCTAGTACCGGTGCGGACCAGCAGCAGGCCAGTCACGGAGAGAACCCGTGGTGCGGCCTGCGAACATCCATATCACCCTGGCGGTCCAGGCCCAGTGAGCGGCGTCGTTCATACTATAGGCGACGAGCCGCGCGTCGCTAGCTCTAGAGACAAAGTCAGCCCCCCCAGCAGGCGGCGCGGGGCCCTCAAGGGGTGTCGTCATGCCGCCAGATGGCGGCGCGGCGACCTCCGGGACAGCAACCAACACCCATGGCACGCTCTTCTCAGGTCATGCGCGATGAGTAGCGCCGCCCTGCTGGGGATCCTGGGCGCCGCCCTGGGAAGAGTCCCATGCGCCCTTCACATGGTGAGGAGGGCCAGCATACGCGCCGAGGTGCTGACGAAGGTGGTGGATGGCTATGGGGACGTGATGGGGCTCCTTCTAACACGGTTAGAAGTCAAAGCGCATCACGGTCCACACAGTTTTTGCCGCCGCCCACGCCAGCAGAAGCCTTAGCATGCGCGCAGCTGCTCCTCGACTTTCCTCCCGCTGCGGAGAAGCTTGACGAATGGAGGGCCACCGTCCGGAGCCTCGCCGGCATCACTAACAACGACGAGTTGCGGCTGGCGGGACCCGTAGGCCATCGCTCCATCGAGCCGCTCCATGCCAGTGGAGGTCGGGCCGGGGGTGATGCAGCCACGGTGCACTCCCCTCCTCCGCACCGGCCACCGCGGGTGTCGACCCATCGTGACGATGCTCGTGATGATATGTCCATAGCATCGTCCGACCAGCGAACCGACTGCGACCAGCGTCAAGTTCTTCGGGAGCGAGCTCATGAAGACGCCCGAACCACCAGTCGGACAGGCGGGCAGGGCCCACTACGAACCACCCAGCACCGGGAGGCTACGGTGGCCTACCCTACGCGGTGGGTTGTCCGACCTCACTACAAAAAAATACACTTCCGTGATGATACTGTTCGGGAACGTAGTAATTTCAAAAAAATTCCTACGGACACGCAAGATCATGGTGATGCATAGCAACGAGAGGGGAGAGTGTAATCTACATACCCTTGTAGACCGAAAGCGGAAGCGTTAGAAGAACGCGGTTGATGTAGTCGTACGTCTTCACGGCCCGACCGATCAAGCACCGAAACTACGGCACCTCCGAGTTCTAGCACACGTTCAGCTCGATGACGTCCCTCGAACTCCGATCCAGCCGAGTGTCGAGGGAGAGTTCCGTCAGCATGACGGCGTGGTGACGATCTTGATGTTCTACCGTCGCAGGGCTTCGCCTAACCACCGCTACAATATTATCGAGGAGGACTATGGTGGAGGGGGGCACCGCACACGGCTAATAGATCTCAAGGATCAATTGTTGTTGTGTCTTTGGGGTGCCCCCTGCCCCCGTATATATAGGAGCAAGGGGGAGGCGGCCGGCCTATGGAGGAGGCGCGCCAAGGGGGGAGTCCTACTCCCACCGGGAGTAGGACTCCTCCTTTCCTTGTTGGAGAAGAAAAGAGGAGGAGAGGGAGAAGGAAAAGGGGGCTGCCCCCCTTGTCCAATTCGGACCAGAGGGGGGGCGCAGGCCTCCTTCCTTTTGGCCTCTCTCCTCTATTCCCGTATGGCCCAATAAGGCCCATATACTCCCCGGCGAATTCCCGTAACTCTCCGGTACTCCGAAAAATACCCGAATCACTCGGAACCTTTCCGAAGTCCGAATATAGTCGTCCAATATATCGATCTTTACGTCTCGACCATTTCGAGACTCCTCGTCATGTCCCCGATCTCATCCGGGACTCCGAACTCCTTCGGTACATCAAAACTCATAAACTCATAATATAACTGTCATCGAAACCTTAAGCGTGCGGACCCTACGGGTTCGAGAACAATGTAGACATGACCTAGAACTATTCTCGGTCAATAACCAATAGCGGAACCTGGATGCTCATATTGGCTCCTACATATTCTGCGAAGATCTTTATCGGTCAAACCGCATAACAACATACGTTATTCCCTTTGTCATCGGTATGTTACTTGCCCGAGATTCGATCGTCGGTATTCAATACCTAGTTCAATCTCTTTACTGGCAAGTCTCTTTATTCGTTACGTAATGCATCATTCCATAACTAACTCATTAGCTACATTGCTTGCAAGGCTTATAGTGATGTGCATTACCGAGAGGGCCCAGAGATACCTCTCCGACAATCGGAGTGACAAAACCTAATCTCGAAATACGCCAACCCAACATGTACCTTTGGAGACACCTGTAGTACTCCTTTATAATCACCCAGTTACGTTGTGACGTTTGGTAGCACCCAAAGTGTTCCTCATCTCATAGTTACAGGAACATGTATAAGTCATGAAGAAAGCAACAGCAACATGCTAAACGATCAAGTGCTAAGCTAACGGAATGGGTCAAGTCAATCACATCATTCTCCTAATGATGTGATCCCGTTAATCAAATGACAACTCTTTTGTCCATGGTTAGGAAACATAACCATCTTTGATAAACGAGCTAGTCAAGTAGAGGCATACTAGTGACACTATGTTTGTCTATGTATTCACACATGTATTATGTTTCCGGTTAATACAATTCTAGCATGAATAATAAACATTTATCATGATATAAGGAAATAAATAATAACTTTATTATTGCCTCTAGGGCATATTTCCTTCAGTCTCCCACTTGCACTAGAGTCAATAATCTAGTTCACATCATCATGTGATTTAACACCAATATTCACATCTGTATGTGATTAATACCCATAGTTCACATCGTCATGTGATCAACACCCAAAGGTTTACTAGAGTCAATAATCTAGTTCACATCGCTATGTGATTAACACCCAAAGAGTACTAAGGTATGATCATGTTTTGCTCGTGAGAGAAGTTTAGTCAACGGGTCTGTCATATTACAGAGTCGTATGTATTTTGCAAATATTCTATGTCTACAATGCTTTGCACGGAGCTACTCTAGCTAATTGCTCCCACTTTCAATATGTATCCAGATTGAGACTTAGAGTCATCTGGATCGGTGTAAAAGCTTGCATCGATGTAACTCTTTACGACGAACTCTTTTATCACCTCCATAATCGAGAAACATATCCTTATTCTACTAAGGATAATTTTGACCAATGTCCAGTGATCTACTCCTAGATCACTATTGTACTCCCTTGCCAAACCAGGGCAGAGTATACAATAGGTCTGGTCCATAGCATGGCATACTTTTATAGAACCTATGACTGATGCATAGGGAATGACTTTCATTCTCTTTCTATTTTCTGCCGTGGTCGGGTCTTGAGTCTTACTCAATTTCACACCTTTGCAACACAGGCAAGAACTCTTTCTTTGACTGTTCCATTTTGAACTATTTCAAAATCTTGACAAGGTATGTACTTATTGAAAAACTTATCAAGCGTCTTGATCTATCTCAATAGATCTTGATGCTCAATATGTAAGCAGCTTCACCGAGGTCTTTCATTGAAAAACTTTTTATTCAAGTATCCTTTTATGCTATCCAGAAATTCTATATCATTTCCAATCAACAATATGTCTTGCACATATAATATCAGAAATGCTACAGAGCTCCCACTCACTTTCTTGTAAATACAGGCCTTTCCAAAAGTCTGTATAAAACCATATGCTTTGATCAACTCATCAAAGCGTATATTCCAACTCCGAGATGCTTGCACCAGTCCATTGATGGATCGTTGGAGCTTGCACATTTTGTTAGTACCTTTAGGATTAACAAAACCTTCTGGTTGCATCATATACAACTCTTCTTTAATAAATCCATTAAAGAATGTAGTTTTTGACATCCATTTGCCAGATTTCATAACATGTGACAATTGCTAACATGATTCGGACAGACTTAAGCATCGCTACAGTTGAGAAAATCTCATTGTAGTCAACACCTTGAACTTGTCGAAAACCTTTTTGTGACAAGTCGAGCTTTGTAGATAGTAACACTACTATCAGTGTCCGTCTTCCTCTTGAAGATCCATTTATTTAACATGGCTTGCTGATCATCGAGCAAGTCAATCAAAGTCCATACTTTGTTCTCATACATGGATCCTATCTCAGATTTCATGGCCTCAAGCCATTTCGCGGAATCTGGGCTCATCATCGCTTCCTCATAGTTCGTAGGTTCATCATGGTCTAGTAACATGACTTCTAGAACGGGATTACCGTACCACTTTGGTGCGGATCTTATTCTGGAAGACCTACGAGGTTCGGTAGTAACTTGATCTGAAGCTTCATGATCATCATCATTAACTTCCTCACTAATCGGTGTAGGCATCACTGGAACTGATTTCTGTGATGAACTACTTTCCAATTTGGGAGAAGGTACAATTACCTTATCAAGTTCTACTTTCCTCCCACTCACTTCTTTCGAGAGAAACTCCTTCTCTAGAAAGGATCCATCTTAGCAACGAATCTTGCTTTCGGATCTGTGATAGAAGGTGTACCCAATAGTTACCTTTGGGTATTCTATGAAGACGCACTTCTCCGATTTGGGTTCGAGCTTATCAGGTGAAAACTTTTTCACATAAGCATCGCAGCCCCAAACTTTAAGAAACGACAACTTTGGTTTCTCGCCAAACCACAGTTCATAAGGCGTCGTCTCAACGGATTTTGATGGTGCCCTTTTTAAAGTGAATGCAACTGTCTCTAATGCATAACCCCAAAATGATAGTGGTAAATTGGTAAGATACATCATAGATCGCACTATATCCAATAAAGTACTTTTATGACGTTCGGACACACCATTAAGCTGTGGTGTTCCAGGTGGCATAAGTTTGTGAAACTATTCCACATGTTTTAATTGAAGACCAAACTCATAACTCAAATATTTGTCTCCGCGATCAAATTGCAGAAACTTTATTTTCTTGTTACGATCATTCTCCACTTCACTCTGAAATTCTTTGAACTTTCCAAATGTTTCAGACTTGTGCTTCATTAAGTAGATATACTCATATCTGCTCAATTCATCTTGTGAAGGTCAGAAAATAACGATACCCGCCACGAGCATCAACACTCATTGGACCGTATACATCGGTATGTATTATTTCCATCAAGTCAGTAGCTCGTTCCATTGTTCCGGAGAATGGAGTTTTAGTCATCTTGCCCAAAAGGCACGGTTCGCAAGCATCAAATGATTCATAACCAAGAGATTCCAAAAATCCATCTTTATGGAGTTTCTTCATGCGCTTTACACCGATATGACCCAAACGGCAGTGCCACAAATAAGTTGCACTATCATTATCAATTTTGCATCTTTTGGCATCAATATTATGAATATGTGTATTACTACGATCGAGATCCAACAAACTATTTTCATTGGGTGTATGACCATCGAAGGTTTTATTCATGTAAATAGAACAACAATTATTCTTTGACTTTAAATGAATAACCGTATCGCAATAAACATGATCAAATCATATTCATGCTCAACGCAAACGCCAAATAACATTTATTTAGGTTTAACACTAATCCCGAAAGTATAGGGAGTGTGCGATGATGATCATATCAATCTTGGAACCACTTCCAACACACATCGTCACTTCACCCTCAACTAGTCTCTGTTTATTCTGTAACTCCTGTTTCGAGTTACTAATATTTAGCAACCGAACAAGTATCAAATACTCAGGGGCTACTATAAACACTAGTAAGGTACACATCAATAACCTGTATATCAAATATACCCTTGTTCACTTTGCCATCCTTCTTATCCACCAAATATTCAGGGCATTTCCACTTCCAGTGACCATTTCCTTTGCAGTATAATCATTCAGTTTCAGGCTTTGGTCCAGCTTTGGGCTTCTTCGCGGGAGTGACAACTTGCTTGTCATTCTACTTGAAGTTTCCCTTTCTTTCCCTTTGCCCTTTTCTTGAAACTAGTGATCTTGTCAACCATCAACACTTGATGCTCTTTCTTGATTTCTACCTTCGTCGATTTCAACATCACGAAGAGCTCGGGAATCGTTTTCGTCATCCCTTGCATACTGTAGTTCATCACAAAGTTCTACTAACTTGGTGATGGTGACTAGAGAACTCTGTCAATCACTATCTTATCTGGAAGATTAACTCCCACTTGATTCAAGCGATTGTAGTACCCAGACAATCTGAGCACATGCTCACTAGTTGAGCGATTCTCCTCCATCTTTTAGCCATAGAACTTGTTGGAGACTTCATATCTCTCAACTCGGGTATTTGCTTGAAATATTAACTTCAACTCCTGGAACATCTCATATGGTCCATGACGTTCAAAACGTCTTTGAAGTCCCGATTCTAAGCCGTTAAGCATGGTGCACTAAACTATCAAGTAGTCATCATATTGAGCTAGCCAAACGTTCATAACATCTGCATCTGCTCCTGCAATAGGTCTGTCACCTAGTGGTGCATTAAGGACATAATTCTTCTGTGCAGCAATGAGGATAAACCTCAGATCACGGATCCAATCCGCATCATTGCTACCAACATCTTTCAACACAATTTTCTCTAGGAACATATCAAAATAAACATATGAAAGCAACAATGCAAGCTATTGATCTACAACATAATTTGCAAAATACTACCAGGACTAAGTTCATGATAAATTTAAGTTCAATTAATCATATTACTTAAGAACTCCCACTTAGATAGACATCCCTCTAATCCTCTAAGTGATTACGTGATCCATATCAACTACACCATGTCCGATCGTCACGTGAGATGGAGTAGTTTCAACAGTGAACATCAATATGTTGATCATATCTACTATATGATTCACGCTCGACCTTTCGGTCTCCGTGTTCCGAGGCCATATCTGTTATATGCTAGGCTCGTCAAGTTTAACCTGAGTATTCCGCGTGTGCAACTGTTTTGCACCCGTTGTATTTGAACGTAGAGCCTATCACACCCGATCATCACGTGGTGTCTCAGCACGAAGAACTTTCGCAACGGTGCATACTCAGGGAGAACACTTCTTGATAATTTAGTGAGAGATCATCTTAAAATGCTACCGTCAAACTAAGCAAAATAAGATGTATAAAAGATAAACATCACATGCAATCAATATAAGTGATATGATATGGCCATCATCATCTTGTGCTTGTGATCTCCATCTCCAAAGTACTGTCATGATCTCTATCGTTACCGGCACGACACCATGATCTTCATCATCTTGATCTATATCAATGTGTCGTCACATGGTCGTCTCGCCAACTATTGCTCTTGCAACTATTGCTATCGTATAGCGATAAAGTAAAGCAATTATTTGGCACTTGCATCTTATGCAACAAAGAGAGAACCATAGGGCTTCTGCCAGTTGCCGATAACTTCAACAAAACATGATGATCTCATACAACAACTTATATCTCATCACGTCTTGACCATATCACATCACAACATGCCCTGCAAAAACAAGTTAGACGTCCTCTACTTTGTTGTTGCAAATTTTACATGGCTGCTATGGGATGAGCAAGAACCGTTCTTACCTACGCATCAAAACCACAACGATAGTTTGTCAAGTTAGTGCTGTTTTAACCTTCTCAAGGACCGGGCGTAGCCACACTTGGTTCAACTAAAGTTGGAGAAACAGACACCCGCTAGTCACCTGTGTGCGAAGCACGGCGGTAAAACCAGTCTCGCGTAAGTGTACGCGTAATGTCGGTCTGGGCCGCTTCATCCAACAATACCACTGAACCAAAGTATGACATGCTGGTAAGCAGTATGACTTGTATCGCCCACAACTCACTTGTGTTCTACTCGTGCAAATAACATCAACGCATAAAACCTAGGCTCGGATGCCACTGTTGGGGAACGTAGTAATTTCAAAAAAATTCCTACGCACACGCAAGATCATGGTGATGCATAGCAACAAGAGGGGAGAGTGTAACATACCCTTGTAGACCGAAAGCGGAAGCGTTAGAACAACGCGGTTGATGTAGTCGTATGTCTTCACGGCCCGACCGATCAAGCACCGAAACTACGACACCTCCGAGTTCTAGCACACGTTCAGCTCGATGACGTCCCTCGAACTCCGATCCAGCCGAGTGTCGAGGGAGAGTTCCGTCAGCACGACGGCGTGGTGACGATCTTGATGTTCTACCGTCGCAGGGCTTCGCCTAAGCACCACTACAATATTATCGAGGAGGACTATGGTGGAAGGAGGCACCGCACACGGCTAATAGATCTCAAGGATCAATAGTTGTTGTGTCTTTGGGGTGCCACCTGCCCCGTATATATAGGAGCAAGGGGGGAGGCGGCCGGCCTATGGAGGAGGCGCGCCAAGGGGGGAGTCCTACTCCCACCGGGAGTAGGACTCCTCCTTTTCCTTGTTGGAGAAGAAAAGAGGAGGAGAGGCAGAAGGAAAAGGGGGCTGCCCCCCTTATCCAATTCGGACCAGAGGGGGGGCGCAGGCCTCCTTTGTTTTGTCCTCTCTCCTCTATTCCCGTATGGCCCAATAAGGCCCATATACTCCCCGGCGAATTCCCGTAACTCTCCGGTACTCCGAAAAATACCCGAATCACTCGGAACCTTTTCGAAGTCCGAATATAGTCGTCCAATATATCGATCTTTACGTCTCGACCATTTCGAGACACCTCGTCGTGTCCCTGATCTCATCCGGGACTCCGAACTCCTTCAGTACATCAAAACTCACAAACTCATAATATAACTGTCGTCGAAACCTTAAGCATGCGGACCCTACGGGTTCGAGAACAATGTAGACATGACCTAGAACTATTCTCGGTCAATAGCCAATAGCGGAACCTCGATGCTCATATTGGCTCCTACATATTCTGCGAAGATCTTTATCGGTCAAACCGCATAACAACATACGTTATTCCCTTTGTCATCGGTATGTTACTTGCCCGGATTCGATCGTCGGTATTCAATACCTAGTTCAATCTCGTTACTGACCAGTCTCTTTACTCGTTACGTAATGCATCATTCCGTAACTAACTCATTAGCTACATTGCTTGCAAGGCTTATAGTGATGTGCATTACCGAGAGGGCCCAGAGATACCTCTCCAACAATCGGAGTGACAAAACCTAATCTCGAAATACGCCAACCCAACATGTACCTTTGGAGACACCTGTAGTACTCCTTTATAATCACACGTTGTGACGTTTGGTAGCACCCAAAGTGTTCCTCCGGTAAACGGTAGTTGCATAATCTCATAGTTACAGGAACATGTATAAGTCATGAAGAAAGAAACAGCAACATACTAAACGATCAAGTGCTAAGCTAACGGAATGGGTCAAGTCAATCACATCATTCTCCTAATGATGTGATCCCGTTAATCAAATGACAACTCTTTTGTCCATGGTTAGGAAACATAACCACCTTTGATAAACGAGCTAGTCAAGTAGAGGTATATTAGTGACACTATGTTTGTCTATGTATTCACACATGTATTATGTTTCCGGTTAATACAATTCTAGCATGAATAATAAACATTTATCATGATATAAGGAAATAAATAATAACTTTATTATTGCCTCCAGGGCATATTTCCTTCAGATACGTGTTTGTCACAGTAGGTCGTGGTTTTTGTCATGCATGTACATCCATGACGATTTTATGACAGAATCAAGATAGTCATACCTGTGCTGTCGTAGAAGTGTTCCATGACATTACAAAACTTATCATCACGGAAGTGTCCACTTCCATGATGATAAATCGTGCATCACAGAAGTGCTTTCGTCAAAGGTGACCGACACGTATCATCCACCATAACAGAACGCCGTTAAGCTATCGGGTCGGGTTTTGGATCCGATAACCCGTTAACAGCCCCGACCAATGGGGATTTTCCACATGTAAAATCATCATTGGCTAGAGGAAACACGTGTCGGCTCATCGTTGGGACAGGTGTCATCCACTCATTGGACAGGAGGCGCCTATGATACGTCGACACGTGGCATGGCCCAACAGTGGCCCATTCCTGTGAAAAGGCCGGCCCGTTTGACTTTGTCAAAAGGTGGCGGGGCGGCCCATGGAAAGCCTGTTAACGGCCTATTCGCATATAGCCCATTTACAGCTTGCTAACCCAAGGCCCGTTACGCCCTATCCGAATTAGGCCCATTAGCGTCATCTGGGCCATCAAATATGATTCCAGCCCATTTTCACTTCCGGCCCATGTATGTCCCATGACGTCTTTCAGCCCATATGAGGCCCTTTGTAACTATTGGCCCATTAACGGCCTGTGGTGAAACTGGCCCGTAATGAACAGTGTATCACTTTACACCCATAAACGGCCCGTGGTGAAACTGGCCCGTAATGAACAGTGTATCACTTTATACCCATTAACGGCCCGTTATTCCATTGGGCCATTTCCAGCCAAGTTATCTTTCGGCCTTCTCAGGGCCCATTTATTCTTGGGCTCATTTGCAGCATTCGGTTACTTACGGCCCGTTACTATCATTTTCTGCGTGTGGGCCAAATTCAGCCCATTTTTATAGTCGGACCGTTTTTGGACCGTTAATCTGTTGGGCCGTTTTCATAGCATCACCAAATACGGCCTATTAACGGCCCGTTATGGTCAGCCCATAAAACTTGCGATTTCCATTAAAGGCCCGTCTATAGCCCATTAAAGGCCCGTACAATACCCATAAATGAGTCGGCCCTTACAAGGCCCATGGATCCTACAAGACGTAGAAGGCCCATGGATCTGACGGCCCATTGGAGGCCCATGGATCCGACGGCCCATTGAAGGCCCATGGATCCAACGGCCCATTAAAGGCACATGGATCCGACGGCCCATTGAAGGCCCATGGATCCGACGACCCGTACATGACCCATGGATCGTATGGCCCGTGAAGGGCCATGGTCGGGCGAGTTGGCCCCCGTTTGAATGATATAGCATATTCAAAGAATTATCCTACTCAATACTATCACCTCTAAAAAGCATACACTATACAACAAAGAGATCAAGGCATAGAAAGGTATAATAATCCTACACTATACAATAAAGAAATTATAGCCGATTATACCCACTGGGCATTATGGTTCGGCACAGGTGTTAATAAAGCATACACAAATAGCAAATTACATACACTGGGCAAATACAGCTCATACATCATGGACGCGCATCAACGTAACTCCATTTGAACTATAATAGATTGTCCGGATTCAGGTAGCACAAATTTCAGTCTGCAAAATCTCCAATTCCTTCATGGTTACCTCAGTGTCTTGTTTCATTTTTTTGACTCCTGGATCTAATACCTGCATGTCCAGTCTCAACTTGTTGACTAAATGTTGACAATCATGTACACGTTGTCTTGCCACCTCTAGTTGATGCTCGAGAACATCAGCACATTCCAATTCCAATCCATAATCATTCCGTAACGACCATGCCGCACTGCTCGCAGATCTTTGTGTTGATGTCACTTCATCCTGAAAAGTTTCTATAAGTACACATGACTATGGCAAAAATATAGTTACAATAGTGAAGCGAGCACGACACTATTTTGTACTACATGGAAAAACAGGACTAACAATAATGTTACATGTCACTTTCAAAAAAAATGTTACACGTCATGAAGCATAAGCAGGTGATATTTTAAAAATTATAAGAAAGATAGTCTGTGCAGCCTGCATACAGAAAGCCCTCTTAGTTCACCAGAGGAGCATGATGTTGGGGCCCAATCGAAAACACAGACAAGTTACAAATTTAGACAACACGTTGCGTATAAGCAAGCAGTTGGCCATTCTGTATCTCAATTAAAGTCTTAGGGAGCATAATGAATAGCAGAGGGTTTCATACAAACATGCTACAACAAGCAAAACTATGCAATCATTAGCATAGTATAAACTAAATTGTGAGCCTCATGCAATAATAGTTGGTTAATAGACTTCAAAGCTTCAGGCACACTTCGGCAGAGTAATTAAATGGTAAGGCCTTTAATTATGTCAACTAATAGTTATACAAGTACCAAACATTAGGCATGATTATTTGGGCATCTCTTTAACTGAAGACAAATAAAGCAATTGAAAAGAGCAAATTAACTATGCCTGAAACAAACAAGGAATTGAACTGTTGAGTTGCATACAGTGACTTACCTTAGCAGGTTGAAGAGGCTCAGCGCAGCTCCTACTTCTCTTGCAAGGCTCCTTCCTAACATCTTGTACATGCAAATCCTCAATCTTATCTTCATTGCACCCCCTCTACAAGGTGACACAAACTAGTTACTCATCTCCTTGGAAGATAAGTATGCATACTTTCCAGTCTGTGAACACAAAAGGATGAGATTATAACAAAACAACACCACATAATGAAACATGCCGCATCTCTTGCACTTGCACACAATGAAATGAGCATTTACTATGTATGCACTATGTAAAAACTAGGCATGCCTTCGAACTGGATCTCCAGGTACTCTTGGAGAGCCTACTATAGTGTACAGCCAAACCTTTATGTCACCTATGAGTTAGACAAGGCCCCACTATAGCAACCCTTAGTGTTTAAATCGTTGACAAGCTTTGTTAGAGTGTTAGGTTAAGAACAACAAGTAATCAAAACAAACAGTCCTAGTATGGTTGGCTGATGCAAACAAGCAATTGAATAGATGTGTGAGAAAATCTTAGATATCAAGAAAAGAAGCAAAGAAGGAGGCTTAAAGACCATCACTTGACTGACCAGATTTAAGGGGCATTTAAACATCATGTGCAACGTATGAACTAACATAAACATTGCATATTCCAGATTCTACAATGGAATGCACATGTATTAGGTTATGCCATGTATGATGATGCCTAAATGTACAGATAACAGGCAGGAGTGATTCATCATTGCATGCACAATTGAATTGCAGGTTAAGGGCCAGTTCGATTCTACCTTTTCAGGGCATATTGTCAAAATAAGCCATAAAAGATGTAAAGAAGTCATTTTTGAGTTATGGGCTTGGGCTTAACTAATTTCGCTTTGGAGGGGGGTGTTTTGGGTAGAACCTCACTAAAAATTGAAGGGAAGGGGAATAGTGAAATGACTCTGTTGTCTGCCTATATTACACTCAAAATGCAACTGCTGACGCCTGTGTCACACCTGGCCCTCAAGTAAAAACAAACACGCAAGCATTCATTGCCTGCCCGCTTGCATCTCCTCTCCCCTTTCCCTCTACCTCGATCCCCTGCCCGCAGCACTAGGGCTCCTACTGCTGCTATATGATGAATTGCTATGAGCTGCTGTTGCTGTATGATGAGTTGCTATGAGTTGTTGCTGCTGCTATATGATGGATTGCTATGAGCTGCTGCTGTTGCTATATGATGAGTTGCTATAAGCTGCTCCTGCTGCTGCTATATGATGAATTGCTATGAGCTGCTCCTGCTGCTGCTATATGATGAATTGCTATGAGCTGCTCCTGCTGCTGCTATATGATGAATTGCTATGAGCTGCTGCTGGTATATGATGAATTGCAGACTGCTGCTGTTGTATGATGAGTTGCTATGAGCTGCTACTGCTGCTATATGATGCTTTCAGGTGGTGCTGCTATATGATAATAACCAGCCACTTGGACCATCGAATTTCAATAAATAATTGTTCTTCATTTAAATGTGGGTCATACGTTCTTCGTTTAAATTAGGCAATGGGATATCTATGGAAAACATTGACCAAAGTAGATTGTGCCAAGTAGATGGTATCTTTGTATTTGCATTTTGAGCAAATAGTGATGGTTTGTTTTCCATCATATTAATTACTGCACTGGGTTCAATTTGTGATGTTTGCAAGTCAAATTAATTTCCATATGGGCAGCAAAATGAAAAAAATATAATGCAATCTAGACTTTCCACTGATCATACCAAAGATAAGATGAAAACACAATGAAAAGAACTGGTTGGCTTATTACATGGAGCTTATATTCACAGGTGCTTATTTTCTTAGGATAACTCATAATAACTGTCCCTAAGAAACTTGGCTAATAGAACAGGCATACAAATAACATGTCACGATGATTGCAATGGAGGATTGACGTACCATAGCACACTGTATAGGCTCACCGCTGCCTCTCCTTTTTTTGCTATGTTCCATGAAATTGCCACATACATCTTGTACTTTTTAATTTTGTAACCCTATCTGCAAGTTGACATGGCTAATTTCAGACATCTCTACATGATACTACATTGCATATCCCTTGCACATATTTAAACCACCAATTAACGATTGGTTGCGTACCATAAACTAGCCATGACTCTGTAGGCTGGACTAGCAGGCACTCCAAGGGAGCCTAATGCAGTGCACTGGAATTCCTACATGCCACCTACAATTTTGTGTAATGTACTACCCCTGTTCCTAAATATATGTCTTTGTAGAGATTCCAGTATGGACCACATACAGATGTATATAGATGCATTTTCGAGTGTAGATTCACTCATTTTGCTCCGTATGTAGCCTATAGTGGAATCTCTAGAAAGACTTATATTTAGGAATGGAGGTACGGGGTAGTATCATGTATGACATCTACATATCTAATTTAGCAGCCAGTAGTAAAAATCATTGTCTGCACAAAGGGATTTCTGGTTGAAAATCCTAGCAAAGCACGCTGGCAGGCACAGAACAATACAAGAGAGAGAGACACGCTTACAAGATCATAGCAATGCCTCAGTCCAGGATCTTGGTTGGCCAAGCTGTTAGATCCAGAAGAAACATCATCCTTGTAGTTTTTGCCAGTTGCATAACAGGTAACAACGACCGATTAGTATATTTGAAGTACATCGGGCAGGCGATGCTGGACGGGTTTAAAGGTGACAAGTACCTAGATCATGGCGGGTGCTTGGCATCTCTCCAGACGGTGGGAATCAGGTTAGAAACATCAAGGGCGATGACGCTGCGCTGGCTGTCTGGGTCCGGTAAGGAGATCTAGAACCGTCGAGTAGGGTGTTTGTGGAACGGCTCCGGTAGGGTGGACTACGGTGTGGGCGAAGCGGATCTGTGGCCGTGGACGAGGGCGTAGGTGAAGCTGCTCCGGTGGTTGGGTTAAGGATGGTGTCGACGACGCGGATCTGCGGCCGTGGACGGGGCGTCAGAAGCTGCTCCGGTGGTTGGGTCAAGGATGGTGTCGACGACGCGGATCTGCGGCCGTGGACAGGCCGTCAGAAGCTGCTCCGGTGGTTGGGTTAAGGGTGGTGTCGATGATGCGGATCTACGGCCATGGACATGGCGTCAGAAGCTACACCGGTAGGTTGGATGAGGGTGCAAGGAAGCGGATCTGAGGCCGTGGACTTGTGAGTTGGCAAAGTGGCCCCGGTAGGGTTGAGAATGGTATAGGCGAAGCTACTTCAGTAGGGTTGACGATGGTGTCGGCGAAGCGGCTCCGGTAGGGTTGAGGAAGGTGTCGGCGAAGTGGCTCCGGTAGGGTTGAGGAAGGTGTCAGCGAAGATGATCAGAGGTCGTCGATGGGAGCGTCGGTGGGGCGGCTCCGGGGGTGTGGACGAAGCATCTCCGGTGGGGAGTACGAATGAGCCGCTGCAGATGCGCCGCGGTTGACGAGAGTACCAGCGAAGCAGATCCGGCGTCGTGGACAAGGCCGACGCTGAATGGGCTGTTGTACAGTGCTGGATGAGCAGTCTACTTGTGTCTAGGGGAGGTGGGAGGGGTAGATGGGACCACAGAAGCAGATCCGACGAGGTGGATGCCGCTGGTAGTGAATGGGCTATGGTACGCCGGTGGATGAGCAGTCTAGGGTTTCGAGAGGGGAGGGGAGAAAGGGAGATGAAGTACGGACGACGTGATGTAAGATGCTCTAGTGTTATGGAGTTAGTCGTTTTTGCGGGAGGGGGAGAGGAAATGGGGGTGCCGTGTAGTGGGGGGAACCGGAAGTTACCAAAGCATCCCCGACCTATCATGTAGATGAGGGTGGTATTGTAACTGTTGGTCTCCGTGCACCAAGGACAAAAGGGTGATTTCGCATGCTAAAAACTAAGATGGCGGAAATTTTAGAAGAAGGCGGAAGATTTTGCCGTTCGCGGGATCGTTCGTATACGGTTTCAACTAATTTTGGACCGTGCTAGCGGGAAGGTCATGCTAGACTGCGTACACGGGGCACGCGTCAGCAGTTAATAACTGGTGTGAAGTCCACACCAAAAAAAAGACAATAACTCGGGATGATGCGCCGATAACTTGGGTGTTCACATGGGCGCGGCAAATCGTACGGGTGTAGTGGCGCGTTCACAAAAAAGGGATCAAACGCTCAGCCTATGTATTTCTCGTGTAAATAGATAATTTAGTGCCATTGGTTATTTACTTTAAACATAATGCATTGACGTGTTAGTGTAGAGGCGCACAAAAAGAAAAGGATATTGTAGTCAGCTACTTAAAAGTGTTACCTCATATTATTACATAGCCACCATTTCATAAATTGCGTACCCGTTGAATTCATATATGAATATTACATAAGTTACTTCAAAATAGAAACTTAAATCATCCAAGACTAATGAATTGGAATGCAAGAGTAACAATGGTGCATGTACATGATAGCTACATTGGTTGTTTGAAGAAACATGACTGTAACTTTGGCATGCACAACTGAAAAGGTTTATTTACATAGAATAGAATGTGATATGTGAGTGTCCAATCTTTATAGCATTGAATTGATATTGTACCTTTGGCCATGATGTGAACTAGATATTGACTTATGTTCAAGCGATGCACGTCCACGATCGCTAGATAGTGATACGTGAATGAATTGTGCAATCTCTCTCACACGCATACATATCTCATTTCCCTGTGGGCATCAGAATCACACACGCGCACATCATGTATTTCTCTCCCTCCGTCAGAGTTATAATTCGTCTTTCTACCCCGTCCTACAAGTCTCTCACACAGAAACACACACGCTCTCTATGTCTAACACGCCCACCCCTTTAATTCCTCCCACCAACAACCACTAATGTCTCAAAGTATAATAATGTCTCTCACACTGCTATCTACCTATCCCTTAATATAGCTAGATATGTGTCACACAAACTCCTTCTCCCTACTAGCAAGATGCCCATGCGTTGCACGGAACATCAAGATGCATTTGTATGAGAAGTTTATCTTGTGGGACAAAAGGATGAACGACAGAATGCCTTATTTGCAAATGCGGAGAGGGGTGTGGGTATCTTTTTGTAAAATTGCCATAGTTTTCTTCCTATCCGTCGGATATAAATCGGATGGCCTATATTGCAGGATGGCAGGAACACCATCAGCACCAACTCTGTTTTTTATAAGAGTAGAGATATGTGAGTGTCACTGCCCCCCCCCCCCACACACACCCACACACCCACGCTTCACAATACCGAAGGAGTAGGGTGACACCTCGATCTTGATACTAATCTATCGACTGGCTTCTCTCTCAAACATACACACACACACTACCTGGCACGAAAGGAGTAGGGTGGCACATCGATCTTGATAACAATCTATCTACTCCTCTTTCAAACACACACACACACACACACACACTTGCTAGTTGTGCCTCTGTGCCTACCGCACACACTCTCGATACGTCTTTCTCTCCCCCCCCCCAACAATGACAGCAGAAGGGTGACAACTCGATATGATCATAATCTGTCAATTGGTTTCTCTCTCAAACATTGTGTCTCGGTGCCTCGCTCGGTAGCCCCCTCGATATGTAGACTTCTCTCGTGCACACAGCTATAGTGACGATGACGCTGAACCCAGTGTGCCTTGTTTTTACCGGCCTCATGTGATAGTTTTCACCCTGTTTTCTGTTAATTAACAAGGCAACCTTTTCTTTTTTACTACTAGTGAATCTGAAATCATTCGGGGCAGACATAAAATATATCACTTCAACCAAATTATCGCAGCAACTATTTTAAAAGAAATTAGCTAGCTGCCCGTGCATTGCACGGAACATTAAGATGCATTTGTATGAGTAGTTTATCTTGTGAGAGAAAAGGCCGAACGAGGGAAGGCCTTATTTGCGAACGTGGAGAGATGTGTGGATATATTTTTGCAAAATTGCCATAATTTCTTTCCTATCCGATAGATACAAATCCGATGGCCTATATTGCAGGATGGCACGGACACCATCATCACCAACAATGTTTTCTACTCCCTCCGTCTGAAAATACTTGTCATCAAAATGGATAAAAAGAGATGTATCTAAAACTAAAATACGTCTAGATAAATTTCCTTTTATCCATTTTGATGACAAGTATTTCCGGACGGAGGGAGTATTTGTCTTTTTATAGATTTCAACAAGTGACTATGACCGGACCTTACCAACATACTCAAAAAAGTAGTCCATAATTTTGATGTTACCCTCTTTTCTTGGAGGTACAGTGCGATCTGGATACCTCATAAATAAATCAAGGACAAATCTGACCCCTTCCTGAGAAGACATATGGAGCAAAATGAGTGAATCTACAATCTAAAATATGTCTACATACACCTCCGTATGTGGTAATCCATTTGAAATCTGAAAAAGACAAATATTTAGGAACGAATGGAGTATATATAAGAGTAGACATGGAGATATATCTCCAACATGGTCTACAACAAAAATGTGCTAGGCTAGTTAGCGTCGGATGCTTGCAACGCGATGACATGAGTTTGAATTCTGTCTTTTAACTTTAGATTTTTATAGTATATATTACTCTACTTATTTAATATATACTTGTTTCGCTACTGTACTGACAGTGGAACCCACAGAGTACTTAGAATACAAGATTAAAGATGGACTTGTTTTTTTAACTTTCTGTATGAAGCTGTAGCCACCCTGCAAGTCATGTCTACATTGTACGTGCAATTAACTTTTTATAGAGGGACAATCATATAGGCAATTAACTCAAATGGATTGGATGTCACTCTATTATTTCCGGCATAAAGAGCATCTCTGACGGTAGCCGGCAAATTTCCTCCCGCTTCCTTCCGCGGAGGACGACATCAAACGCCAGTGGCACACATTTTTACAACTCTAACCAACCAGATGAAATTCGTGCAAACACAGACTGATTTCATAAAAGCATGAAGGATTTCGTATAAGAAGCCGGATCTTCATATAAACATGATGGATTTCATTACATTTACATGAACTAAGAGGTGCCAATCTGGCTCTCTTCTATAATTAATACTCCCTCCGTCTGGAAATACTTGTCCTAGAAATGGATGTATCTAGACTTATTTTAGTTCTAAATGGCCGCCCGCGGATCCCTTTATCTTCCTCATGTCCGCTAGACACTTGCGGGGTCGACGAAGGTCCTCGGAAGAGACGAAGCAGCAAAGAAACCACCTGAATCCGCGGTCATCGCCTCGGCGGTGGCCTTCATGGGTCCCAAGTGGCGGCGGCCTCCCGTGCTCTACTTCTCCTCGATGATGGTGGCGGACACGGAGAAGCTGGCCACCAACTCGTCTCTCTCCGTGCACACGGCTTCTGTCTCTACCTGCATGGCGCTATCGCAGGCACGGGAGGCGCGCCCACAGACACGGGAGGCGCGACCACCGTAGACACTGGTGGCACGGTTGGATGCGGCAGCGACGGCGCGTGTACCGGCATGCCCTCCGCCGTGCTGGCGTGGAGCAACTCGCCACTCCTCATCGAGCTGAACTGGAGCGGCGAGTTGCTGAACCACGCGCTTGCTTGGGGCGGCAACTGGCTCCGTCGGGCCAAGCGAGGTTGGTGAAGCACCGAGCGGCCTCGCCTGTATCCGGAGGGCTCGGCGGGCCACCCAGCCAGGTAATATGCCTGAGAACGGCTCATCGGAAGCCACCGGAAGAGTGGAGAAAATGGTGAAGGAGGAGATGGGGGAGCGGCGAATGGGTGCGATTCTTGCCCGCTCTCTGTCTGGCCTCATGTAAATAGAGGGCGGACGGTAGGAGCTTGGCCGTCGTCTGGCCTCGTATAAACTGAGGGCAGACGGGAGGAGCTCGGCCGGTGTTGCGTTTAATTCAGGACCGCTCATGAACGGACGGGTGGCCGGAGTAGGATTCTCGGTTTGCATGCGGGTTTAACGGAGGGGTTTAATGGAGGCGCTAGGCATGCAGTGGGCGGCGCAGTACTATTCGATTTGATAGCAGTAATGAGCCGTCAAATCATAAAGGCCCTCGCCTCTCGTGAAACCGACCGAGCTAGACTGCCCTGCCCTCTAGCCTTTTAAAAAATGTATACTTTTGTACAACAGTAGTATCGATGGATTGCGCCATGGAGCAAAACTTGAAATTAAAAAAAAGGTGGTAGATATAGAGAGCGCTCGTCGCCAAATTATGCATATATTACTATTAAAAAGGCTAGTCACAATAATGGTGTGCAGCACAACCCACCCGTCAAATAAAACTAAGCATCCTGGAATTCTTTGACAAAACTAAGCACCCTGAAATTCTTTGACAACTAAATTGCTGGCTATATGATGTTGGCCATATATATTGTACGTATATAATGTGAAGAAACGAGTGGTAGTACTATACCAACTAAATGATGAAATGTAAGAAATACTAGTATGTACGTACTGAAGAGTTAAAGTAACAAGAAGAAACATAACATAGTTCTACTGGGGGCTCAGCACAACACACCTCTCAAATTAAATTAAGCACACCTAAAATTAAAGTTTGCAACTATTCCGGAGACACTGCATTAGAACCACCATGATCAATGACACTGCCACCTTATCTCGGAGTCCTCGTCCACGTCCTCGACTTCGTCCTTGTCCCTCTTCCTCTTGTCCGATACTTCTTTGCTTGAACCGCACACTTGGCTCTTGCTCTTCATCGAACCCTTGTAGATATTGAAACAAAGGTAGCCATCCATTGCAGCATAGTGGATGTGGTCTATATCTAGTACATTCTGCTGCCATGCATAATGATGAAATGTGTATGGAGGTTTATCCAGTTTACCGTATGAAGGATGAACCATGGCTCCTGCCAGGGTCAGCATTGAAGGCTGACTAGAGGACACCAGCCGATTCTTGTAGAGGTCGAAGGTGTTGCCTACAACGAGGCCTATCCGACCCAGGACTTCTTTGTCGTTACCAAAGTCTACAGTAACGAATTTGACTAGGTTGCTCTCAAGGAAGTCCTTAAAATCCAGGCATTCAACGTCGGCATGGCATATGTGGTAGACCAAGCATAAGTCATGCACGCAAACCTGGATCATGACAGGCTTCTTCCTCTCTTCGTCCTTTAGATCCTTCTCTCGTCCCAGGACTGTGGTGTACTCAACATCTAGCCCAACGACCCGCTCATCATCTGATTCTTCGAACATGCGTCTGAAGCGAGAAAGGCATCCTTTCACCGTCGCGGAAGAATGGGTGTAGATGACGTCGAACTCATCGTCGGTGATGGTTCTAACCTTGTACTGACCGCCGATCATGGACATTTAGGATGCCATGGATTTGGGAGGAGGGTTAGGATTAGTGGAACTGACGTAATGTGAATGGACGGGACGACTAGGAGCGAACTGCCGTAGTATTGAAGGACGTGCCGGGACGAGTAGGAGCGAACTGCTAGCGTGCGAACGGCAGGGTAGCCCTTGGATCTAAGATTGAACGGTTGGCTATAAGTGTATTTATGGTCGCGCCTACCTCGACCGTCGCGTCGCTCGCATGGTCGCGCCCTTGGAGATTTAACATGGTGCGTTAGGCTATCTGATGTTGGCATGTCATATATAGTCATCACTTAGTCACTCATACTACAACAAGGTTGGCTATAAGTGTATTTATTTATTTTACTCCTCTCTATCTCTTTCTTCGTACTCCCTCCGTCCCATAATATAAGAATGTTTTTGACACTAGTGTAGTGCCAAAAACATTCTTATATTATGGGACACAAGGAGTACTAGTATTTATTGCATTTGCCAAGGAGTGACCTCTTCCAGTGAAATGGTGTTGCTAAGTTTGCTTCATTTAATTAGCTATAGACTCAAAATTGTCTTTTCACCTAGGTACACACGCTTAGCACCGTTTCTTCCTTGGTCACCAAACTAGTCTCTCTCTTCTTGATTAACTTGCCACATCAGACTTTATGCCTATGTGACAAGCTCAGCACCTGTAGGAGCAAGTAAGGTTGCTTGTAATGGGAGTAGTATCATGCATGCCAACTATGCAATCTTGATGAGGTGACATCGAGTAAATGAAGAAAAGAGAGAGTTGAGTATCATAATATGATACTGCAGTATCATATTAAATGATGTGCTACTATGTGTCATGCATGACAATAAATAAACTATCGTATGATACCAACACATGATACTATGCATTACGGTTGTAGTATCATACAAAAGTATCCTATGCATGATACTAGTATATGATACTCTCCATTACGACCAACCTAAGTACAATAGTGCACTTTTACATGGCATTTTTGCATATGTGGAGGAAAGAGAGGCAAGGAAAAAGTGGAGAAGTGAGCTCTCATGCAAAGCCAGCCTCTACTACATGGTGGAGCATTGGGAGAGGCATCTGTATGGAGGTGGTCAGGAATCGGGAGACTCACGCCGGTCGTAGCGCCACAGTTAAAATGATAATGGCAAGTCAAATCATGGGGCCCCACCTATCCAGCAGTAACTTGATGTCAAATCACATAGCCATACGTTTGTAGCAGCCTACTCCCTTGTCTTCTCGCGTCTCTATCAAACTGACTAGGCGGAACTGCCCCGCCTCCTACTGCACAGGAAAAGCCCGCGCAGTATACTCCCTTCGTCTAGGTGACCAAGGTGGAGAGGAAAACGAGAGAACTTAATGTTTAGGGAGTATTTTCTAAGGCTGGTTGTAATGGTACTAACCTTAGCAATTTTGATGAGGTGTCATAGAATTAAATGAAGAAAGAGAGAGAGTTGAGTACTATGTGTCATACATGGCAATAAATAAAGTACTACATGATACTAATATATGATACATGGCGCATGAGTACTAAGTATTATTAATACAGTTTTGCTAGAACTCATCTAGATGAGATATAATTTGGTCTCATTCATCTTTTATAGCCATTGGATGTGATGCTATAAGATGTGTGTGTGTGCTGACGTGGGTTGTATTTGTTCTTGTGCAACGAACTGATCACTGCATCTCATGTTTGATAGTCTCAAGTCATTAAAAGCATACAAGCCCCACATCTCTTATTGGTTGATTCCTCTATTTATGTCAAAAAATAAGAAACAACGTGAGAGTTAATGCACCATGCCTATGTGTTTACTATTTGGTTTTCATAAGATGACTTAATACTCACCTAGACGGAGGGAGTATTCGATTTGACAGCGGGCGGCACAGTTCCCGATACGGCTTTAATTGAGATGAGGGAGGGAGTAGCGGTTCCCGATATGTTGAAAGGCCAATGCATCCTCCTTCAATTAATGCATGAGGGAAGTAATGGGAGGAGGTCCGGGAAAAGAGCCTGCAGGATGTGAATGCAATGCAGTTTGCCCTCATTGCCCTCACATAAAGGCACCCCTCCATTCCAATGCATCTACCACATCGTATGCACCTAAGCATTTGCCTAGGCACCTACACTAAGCACAAAAGAGCTCACTCCAGACCCATGGCGGCGATGCGCGTGAGCGGCCAGCAGCTGCGCCAGATGGTCCACGACGCCGGCCTGCGGCATGGCGCCGACAATCGTCTCCAGACGGTGTTGGAGACCGGCTGGTGGATGGCCGCCATCGACACCAACTACGACTCTCAGTTGGACCAGATGATTGTTGCCACCAGCAACAAGTTCACGGTCCTCAACAAGCTCGCGGTCGACATCGCCGTACTCCTCCAGCCCGCGCGCCCGGGCTCCTCATTGCCTGCCACCCTAATCGGCCTCCATGGCCGGAACCTCTTTCAAGCACTAGTGGCCCCGCGACTGCCCGCCGACACCACGAAGAATGTCCACCTGGAGGTCGCGCTCGCCGCGAGGTGTCTCGCCCTGCAAGAATTCGTCGACCTACACATCCACGTGTACGAGCAAATCATGTACAAAGGTATCTACAAGGCTAGTGAGGACGCTACGATGTTGGCCTTCCTCAACCGGTTGGAATCCTTGGATGCCTTTGCTGAGAAGCACCTCGACCTTGCCACAAAAGCCGCCGCTCCTTAGCCACGGTCGGTGGCCCGGCGCACTAAGTTGAGGAGGAGTAGGTCGTACATTCATGGATCCATCTTTCTTCTAGCCTTCTGTAACCACCACTGCGATCGCATCATTGTGGCCTTAATTCTTATTGTGCTATTGCATTCTCGTTCCAGTCAATACCGACATGTGAGATCCCTTTGCTTAATTATATGCATCACTGTAACTAGTACTCCATCCGTCAATTTATAAATTGTGCTTACCTTTTCCATCAACTTCGTGCAATGCGCGGGCATCTTGCTAGAAACACTAGAATATGTCTATATAATCCATAGTGATACTCCATTTGAAATCTCAAAAAAGACAAATATTTAGGTACGGAGGGAGTAATATATTAGGAGTATATCAAAACAATAGTGATTTCTTTCAAGTTTGTGAACGAACACTACTATTCTAGTACTTTGGATCCGTTGCCACACACGGGCACATTGCTAGTAAAAGGAAAAGGCCTGCCGCATTCGCGTTGCACCCCCACACGCCCGGGAATCGGGAGTACTCCACGGCCCGTCCAGCACGACACATAGTTTAGGTAAGGCGTGTTGCCTAGCATTTTCACTTTCATGTGGGACCGCCGTTGAGCAAACCGACACCCCGCCCGCCACCGGGTTGGAAAATAGAAACGAGGGGAAGATCTAGCTATAGCACGGAAGCCAAGAAATTTGGTGTCAGATGGGGCTCGTTGATAGAGTAGGAGCATTCCGTAGTAGTATGACTACTACTAGTATCAAGTTTGTACTCCTAACTATATTACTAGTACTACCACTATACAACTAGTAGGTACGTGCACGGCACAACATCGCAGGAACAGAAAATGGGAAGATCTTGTTTTGGATGATTTATCTTTTCTTCAATCAACGTAGTATGAATAATATGATGTGGGGGGCACCCATGAAGCTTATGTGGCTTGGTTGCATGGCTACGAAAGGTTAGGGAAAAATAAATAGATAATGTGTTTAGAGTGCACTCCACTAAATAGATATACTTTGGATCCATTGCAACTGACCGGCACATCTATGTCTATACCCCCTATATAGTGTGTGAAAAACTTTGAAAGTTGGTCGTTGGATGAAGCCAATCCGATGGTACAAAGATGGCAAATCCGAGAACTACTGGCCGTTGGAGATCATCCACCAGATTCTGCCACATGTATAATCTAGAAGACTCCATGGTTGAACTTAGGGGTTGTTTGGATTGTGACTATCTTTGACATATATTGCCACATGATTTTTGCCACACTTGCCTTAGTTGAGTTGCTCAAATTGTTAGCCACACTTTGGCTTGCCTAAGGGAATCTTGCCACACTTTTTATGTCTATGACATGTGGGGCTCACTGCTCATAAAAAAATCCTTGCTTTAGGTGTGGCTAGAACCAAACACCTACCTAACTTGGTCAAACTTGCCTAAGGTTAGGTGTGGCAAATTGTGGCAAGGTGTGGATAGGAACCAAACAGCCCCTTAGTTCTTCAAAATGAGAGCCACAAGTTGGCAAGCCTAAGGGAATCTTTCAACATTTTTTGTGTGTATGTCATGTGGGGCCTTAGTGTGGCTTGCCTAAGTTTTGGCTTGAACCAAACACTCACCTAAGTTAATCAAACTTGCCTAACCTTACATTCCACCAGATTTTGCCACATTTTAGAATCCAGAAAACTCCACATGTAGAAGCATAATGCACAAACCACCAGAATCTCATGCATGTAATGCACGTGTACCTTACTAGTACTAGTTGGTAGTAGTAAGAAACAAATTCCAGTTTTGGCACGAGCTCGTACCACGGGAGCACCACAAGGCCCGCCGCAGGAGTTACATTTCCCTCTCAGGGCCCACGGGACCAAACTTCAGTGGCTTAGTGCCCGACCTATGAGTCAATGACATGTGGACCTTAAATGCGGCTGGTCCGGCCACATGTCATTCTCATGGTGGTGGCGTGGTTCGTGACTCACTCGTTCGAGATGAACCGGCCGGTGGTGGCGTGGCCATGGCGAGGGTGCATAGCTGGGTGTCGGGGCGTTACGAGGAGTAGATGGCCACACCGGCAGGTACTACCTGTAGTACATAAGTACTCCAGCTGAGGACTCTATGGTGCGGGAGTACGGATCCGAGCATAGGAGCGGAGCAGGAAAACCGCGTCCAATCGGGTGTGTCTGTGGTAGAAAGTTGATGGTCGCCGTAGTTTAGTTGGCCCGCATGTCATGCACACAAAGGCACAGGAGCGGTGGGGACAAGAGGGATGAGGGGCACGTCGGGGGGATGAGGATCCCCTGACGCGAACAATCCTACCATTCTGTCACTGACGTGTGGGACCCGTAAGCGTGGGTCCCACCTGTCAGCGAAGGAAAGGCAGGGCAAGGCAGTGATAGCCATGTCAGAGGATCCATGTCCACGTCGGGGGACGTCGTGCCGTGGGTCGGAGCAGCGTCGTGGGAATCGCGTGTGGGTGTGGCAGTGGTAGAAACAAGAAACGTGATGGTCGCCGTGGTTCAACTTCCATGGACAAGGTGTCATGTCTGCTGACACATGTATATCAAAACTAGAGTGTTTATATTTCAAGCATGTGAACAAGTATTATTCTACTACTTTGGATCCATTGCAACGCACGGGCCAGCACGTTGGTAGTAGTAGTGTCCATCTCTATCTCTAGAGGCCTTCCCTCATTATCCTTTTCTCTCACAAGATAAACTACTCATACAAATGCATCTTGATGTTCCGTGGAACACACGTGGATGTTTCCATGGGGGTCTCTCCAGCGCGGCATGGCCGTAGTTGCAAGTTGACGCCCCTTGAGATGCCGATGTTGAGGGGCACTCGGATTTCCTCCGATGAGCAGGTAAGATGAGTTTGATCACGTAGTAAATGCATTCTAAAGACTACTTCCGTGTCCATCTCCAGATTCTCCCCCTTCCCACTGTTTCACAGGTTAGGCTCGGAGCTAGTGGAGATTGACTTGCATAGGTACGGGAGGGTACCAACATCAATTTGCACAACATTTACAATGGTGACACCGTTCCCGTAGAACCTTTGTCCAGCATTGGGATCAGCCATGCAATGGGCTACCACATGAATTGGTACAATGGAACCACGGTGAGATTGAATAAGATAGCACGAACCTTGCACATGGCGGTCAAAGGCAGACCATGCTGTCTGCGGCCGATTTGTTGTTGTACAAGTAGGAAGACGATGTGCTCCTTTCTAACCGCATCTTCGCAGTGACAAACCAGGGGACTTATTTTGTATGGGACACATCCTACGATATACTCCCTCTCTCCCAGTTTATTTGTTTTGAATCTTTTCGTTTTATAAGTTTCAAATTCAAATTTAGAGCTCCCCATCACATGTTGAGATTACAATGTCAATTAAATCATTGCGTGCATGTATAGTAAAGAAACAAATCTCGAGTTTGGCACGAGTTCGTGTTGCAGGAGCACCACAAGCCCTGTCACAGGAGTTACATTTCCCTCTCAGGGCCGTCAGGACTGAGCTTAAGCGCCTTTGAGTCAATAACATGTGGACCCGATAGGTGACTGGCCCACATGTAATGCTCCCGAAGGCAGAGGGGCAGTGGGGCCAAGAGGGGTGAGCCGCAGGTCGGGGCACGTGTGTTGTCATGGGTTCGATCGGCGCCGTGGGAATCGTGTGTGGCTATGGTAGAAACTTGATGCTCGCCGCATTTTAGGTGGCCCACATGTCATGCACACAAAGGCAGAGGGGTGGTGCGACCGAGAGGGGTGAGGCGCACGTCGGGGGGCATGGTGTCGTGGGTTGGAGAGGCGTCGTGGGAATCGCGAGATGAAACGTGATGGTCACCGTAGTTGAACTTGCATGGACAAGCTGTCATGTCTACGGACACTTGCACTGCATACCGATCACTGGAAGGAGTAGCAGAGAAAGATATATATGCGGATAAATAGTTCCTTATAGTCAAGCGGACCCATGCTACTACTCTGTTCCAAAGACATGCACACCATTGAAATAGTCCATCTATATCAATATACACCGAGAGGGAATAATTCTTTTTACAAGAGAGGAAATAGTTCATCCATCCATAATGCCCTCCTGCTGGTGTAGCCTTTTCTTCTTCTTCTTCTTCTTCTTCTTCTTCTTCTTCTTCTTCTTCTTCTTCTTCTTCTTCTTCTTCTTCTTCTCCTTCTTCTTCTTGTTCTCATTCTCCGTGGGAGACGGCTTCGCAACAAGCTCTTTGGACCTTGCAGCTATCTCGAAACTCACACAGGCATCGAGGGCAGCATATTTTATCCACTCATACATCAAGGGATAATTCTCCCATCCAGAGGACCTTAATGCCACCATCTCATCACCCTTCTAAAGATTTGTATCGAGCACAAATTTTGCTATGTCGAATAGGGATGGTGTCTGTTTATCATAATCTTCTACAGGAATTTTGATTCTGGTTTGTAGGTCAGCGATGCTTTTCAAATCAAGGTTGTACGGCTCCAGCTTCTGTTTGTCCCCTTTGATGGCTGCCCCACAGAAGTATACGTCCTCCCGAGACAAAAATCGTGAAGCTCACCTGGTATGGAGGGCGTGTGTATGATGTGGTACACCAAAACATCATCTTCAAGGCACAACTGAAGGACGGCGGTGCGCTGGATCTTCCCAGGGGCACGCTCCATGTACTCTGCGTCGAGACCGATGACCCTCGTCTCTACCTTTTCGAGGGAGTTGGATACATTGTTGATCCACTGCCGAATAACCCTTGGGTGGACGGTGACGGTGGCAACTATGCGCATCGATCCTTCGACGAGGACATGTTGGATGCTAAAAACCGGCATCTCGATCTCTTTCGCCATTTGGAACTGCTGGAACGGATGGCTATGGTTTGGAGAATTAGGATTAGATGGCTAGTCTAAATGAAGAAGTAGATGATTAATTAAAGAGGTTAAAACAATGTGAATGCAGTGGGGTTTGGATGCAAATGAAGATGAAGGGGAGGTGAAGAAGCCGAGGAGAATCGGTTCCCGATGGAGAAGAAATGGGAGAAGTGGCGTGCAGGTAGTTGATTAGACGGCTAGGTAGACTAAACGAAAAGGCTATGCGGGTAGACTGATGAGTCGTACCTGTTCGTGTACGTGTCCATCCTTCCTGATAGGTGGGACCTATGCGAACAGATAAAAAAAATGTGTCGTAGCTTCTTTTTTATTGAGCGCGTGAGTGGGAGACACAACATTCTCTGGTTAAGGAATACTCCCTTCATTTAGGTGAGTATAAGTCACCTTATGAAAATTAGGTTTTCCCAAAACCTTTAGGCGTGGAGCATTAACTTCCTGCTCGATCCCCTCCCAGCCTTGTTAGCCAGCGTTCTCTTGCTCTGTTGTCGCATTCTACCTTTCCAGTTTTCCTCTTCTCAAGTGTGGAACGATCTGCATGCCGTCCTTGATGCATCAGAATGACCACTGCATGCATCGCGGCAGGGCGTTGATTGGGCATGCATGAGAATTTGGTTCTGCTCGCAATATGCTTGATACCTGAACGATGAAGTGAACAGGCATGCTAGCACGGGAGACCTATTTCCACTATACAATATTGGAGAACTCATGTTCCTACTAGTAGTAGTAGTAGTACAACTGTGGTACACTTGATGGTCAAAATACTATTCATCCAGTCCTCACAGTGAAGTGACAACACCCTGCGCCTGACACTAGTCCAGGCGGCGTGTTCGGGTTACCAAAGTCAGCCTCGCCTTGTGCACTGTGCAGTCTGTCACCGCCGCTGTACAGCAAATTGGCGCCTCGCCTCTTCTCCCTCTCCACTACCATAGAACCACTCCATCTCCATCTCCTTCTCTGTATCCATCTCCATATCACTGTGCCCCCGTGTACCGTCGCCTCACTCGCCTCCCCTAGTACCACTATTCCCTTGCTAGCCGCTCCAGCACCGACAACCTTCTCCCCCGTAAATCAAGCCCCCCAAAACACCCACCTTCCAAACTCCACCATGGCCGAACGCGAACCGCGCAGCATCCATATGAGCCGCGATTGGAGCAATCTCCCCAGTGACATCCTCGACCTCTGTTCTTCGTGTATGGATATGTTGAGCGCCCTGCGGCTGGCTGCATGCTCGAGGAACATGCACACGACCATCATCGAAGCGAGGCCTAAGCTTTTCAAGACACCCTGCTTGCTGCTATTTGGTCTTGCGAGATTGGCTCACCTTGATACGGAGGCGTACATGATACCCCTCGACTTCAATCCGATCTCCATTAGCCGAAACTTCTTTGCAGTTATGTAGTGGGTCGCCGTACATCATTTCCCTCGACATCGATCCGATCACCATCGCCCGAAACTTCTTGGCAGGTATGTACTGGGTCGGCATGAACTCCCATTGGATGGATGCCTTCAGAGAATATGGTAAAATGTTGGTGCTCGTGAACTTCCAGACCTCCCATGAGATTATCCTTCCTCCGTTGGATTATATAGAGTATTACACTACAGAAAAAATACACTTCCGTGATGATATGTGTTTGTCACAGTAGGTCGCGTTTTTTGTCATGCATGTACATCCATGACAAATTTATGACAGAATCAAGATAGTCATACCTGTGCTGTCGTAGAAGTGTTCCATGACATTACCAAAATTATCATCACGGAAGTGTCCACTTCCATGATGATAAATCGCGCGTCACAGAAGTGCTTTCGTCAAGGGTGACCGACACGTGGCATCCACCGTAACGGAACGCCGTTAAGCTATCGGGTCGGGTTTTGGATCCGATAACCCGTTAACAGCCCCGACCAATGGGGATTTTCCACGTGTAAAATCATCATTGGCTGGAGCAAACACGTGTCGGCTCATTTCCAGCATTCGTTTACTTACGGCCCTTTACTGTTATTTTCTGCTTGTGGGCCAAATTCAGCCCGTGGTTACATCGGCCCATTTGTGGTCCGTTAATACGTTGGGCCGTTTTTATAGCATCATCAAATACGGCCTATTAACGATGGCCCGTTATGGTCATACGACCCGTATAAGGCCCATTCATGATACAGCCTGTAGAAGGTCCATTGTTTCTACGGCCCGTAGAAGGCCCATTGTTTTTACGGCCCGTAGAAGGCCTACTGTTTCTACGGCCCGTAGAAGGCCCACTGTTTCTTCGGCCCGTAGGAGGCCCAATGTCACTACAATAAATATTAGCCCATGGTTATTGTGGCCTATTTTTGAAAAGAACTGCACTAACTACGAGCAAACAATTAAACAAGACAACAAGGAAATAAATAAGCAAGCAACTTATGCTAGGCTATCACGGCTGTTACACATATTACATCCACTGGGCATCAACGTTCGCCACCAGTGCAAATATAGGGAACAAAGCAGCATACATATACACTGGTTATCAAAGCTGGCGACCAGCGCAAATAAACACCGCAGCAAAACAAATCCAGAACTGAAACCACTTCAGAAGATCTCAAGAAACAATATCCTGGGTACCCATAATGCTGGCAAGATGCTTAGCAAGCTTATTAACTTTCTCTTGTTTGGCGCCTAAATCCTCCAGCGCTTGCTGTTGCACCAAAAAATATGCATCTGAATTATGCAGGGACTTCCTCAGTCCTTCAGCTTCCTGTCGCAGCACATCTGATCAATGTCTTTCAACTTGAAGTTGAGATTCAAGAAGACGAAGTGATTCGGACATCAAGTTCGAAGAGCTTGTGCCAGCAGTAGTGGCCAGTAACTCAAACACTACATCAAGACAGGACTTTTGGGTTCCCTCACTATCGTCAAGATAGTTTTTATCGGCTTTCTTGGAGACCAATAGGGATGTCTCACTATCTTGAACCTTATCTGCATTACTTCCTTTACCATTGGATAACGCGGTACTCTTCTCCAATATTTTGTCCGCATTCTAAAAGAGAAACAAGTAGACACATCACATGTTTACCATGTTGTATATGAAACTCATTTTGGTAAATGAGTTCAGTAGTAAAGTGGACAGGATAACAGCATGAAACAAACATACGTCTATATACCATGGTCACTTTATGGTCTATATCATTATAGTTTTTGTTGCCAAATCAAGATAGAGACACAGTTCAAATAATATTTGTTCAAGACAAAGAAGAATAAATAGAATATAAGTGTGGGTAACTATAGAGCAATAACAACACTTGTAATGTGCATGACATGAGAACATAACTATTTATTCAATTGGAACTGAAATCAACATAGAGAAGGTTACAACAGCAAACCAGTCAAAGAAACAGGTTTAAAACATTCCTTTTGCGCCATTGGAGTTTCAATTCCATCCTTCAAATTTGAAAATAGTTGGTATGAGTAAATACAATAATGCAAGAGCAAAGGAGTATGAACCATAGCTACAGAAGCTGACCTGAGAACAAATCTTCTTCTCCTTTAAGCGTTGAGTTGGGATTCAGAGTGGTGGTCCTCGTGCTTTGGGCACTGCAGTTCCCTTACTAACCGCTCGTGTTTGGGTGCTCTGTGGTGGAGACGATGCTGTGTCAACTGGAACTGGGTTACTATTTGTCGGGGTTGGGGTTAGAAGGGGTGTAGCTCGTTCTCTGTCCAACTAGGTAGGGGTACAATCTGCGAGAGTCTGGGTTATGTGTGGCGGATCTGGTCCTTGGGCAAGTACAATCGTGGTTCTATCTGCATCAAATGGTAGCACTATCTTTTCTGAAGACCGTGTTGTTACTCCCTTAGATACTGGCATCACGCTCTCCAATTCAAATGGCTGATAAACAAGAAAAGTAATTGAAAGTATAGAAATTGTATGCTAGACAGGTGCAATATAATGGATAGTGGGGAATAAAAGAGGGCATGAAACAATTCATATTTATGTTGTCTAACCAAACAGGATAGCATGACACAATTTCACATATAAGATGGCTAACTAAACAGGATAGCATGACACAATTTCACATTATGATGGCTAACTAAAAATGATGGAAAGACATAGTTCAAAATATGAGACTATGTAAACAGGATGACATGACATAACTATATAATGTGTTTATTAAATAGGTTGGCATGCCATAATTCACATACATTCATGGATAGAATGCCATAATTCTAAATATGATGACTGTAAACACTAAACAGGATGAGATGATATAACAATATGATGTCTTTATTAAATGGGTTGCCATGCCATAATTCAGATAGATGATGTGTATGTACTATGTAAACATGATGGCATGATATGATTCAAATATATGATTTATATAGTAAGCAAGTAAGCAGATGGCAATCTATATATGATGTAAAAACTAAGCAATGCAAGACAACATGCATGACATGGGTAATACAACCCTGCCAAGTTTGAGCATAGACCTCAGGGGGGAAATAGGACTGGTCATCAGTCTCTGAATCCTCCTCTGAGGAGCTCACTGTAGCAAGCAAGATGTCTGCTTCTGCCGGTAGCATTGTCTGATCTGAATACCTTGTTTTCACTCCAAATACTTCCATCACCGCTTCAAATGGCTGATGCACAGTAAGAGTAGTTGAATATACAAACGTTGTCGACAAATGGAACACGTACTACAAAAAAATGATAGCATGATATAATTCACATACATGATGATTGGCTAAACAGCATGGCATTGCATAATTCACATATATAATACCTTTGCAACAAGATATCATTGTATAATTCACATATATAATGTCTTGCAACAAGATGGCAATGCATAATTCACATTTATGGTAATTAGACACTGAACAGGTGGCATTCACACAAAGCATGTCTAAACTAATCAAATGGCATAGCAATGCGAGACACCATACGCACGATATGAGCAACATAACCCTTCCAAGTTAGAGCATTCACCTCGGGGGGGGGGGGGAATAGGACTAGTCATCTGTCTCTAAATCAGAAGACCTTGTTTTCACTCCAGAATTTGCCATCGCCATGTCAAATGGCTAATGCACACGAAGAGCAGTTGAATGTACTAACATTGTTGACAAATGTAATATGTAATGAAAAAAAAGGACGACCTGATATAATTTACATATAAGATGACTGGCTAAGGAGGATGGCATTACAAAATTTGCATATATGATGCCTGGCTAAACAAGGTGGCGTTGCATAATTCACATAAACGATGAATAAACTAAACGGATGGCATTCGCACAAAGGATGTCTAAACTAAGCAGATGACATATTTGATGTATAAAGTAAGCAATGCAAGACACCATATGCATGATATAACCAACATCAGCATGCCAAGTTAGAGCGAGGACCTCAGGGGGTAAATAGGAGTTATCTTCTCCTTCTGAATCTCCCTCAGAACAGATATCTTCCTCTCGATTACGATCCGAAATGTGTGGAGGGGGGCTGCCTTTGCGCCTATAATGGAGCGACGTCTGCATGAAATTATATTGCCACGCAAGGCTCGTCTCTTTTGCTCTACATGTTCAGTTCCATTGTATATAATAACTGTCATGCATAGGAATAAAACATAGTAAGATTATGTAAGGAGTGCATGCAGAAATCCAGAGTGATGGTAGCAACCTGTGGATCGACCCAAAACCAATAATAGCAGGCAGATAATGACTTCTGTTAATAAATACAGATTATGGCTTCTTTACTGTTTGTTTCCCACCCAACATGAAACTCATAGTAGACACCGGAGATTAGCCAGATAGTAGATAGATAGTATTGATAGTGGCCCCGATATGTACCCCACAGCCATTTAAAAACTCAAGTTTGACCATTAGTTTGGAGCTGCCTTAGAGTCTAATCGGTGAACAGGACGATAAAGTAGCATGTAATATTAAGCGATGCATAACGTAAGCAGACACAAAAGAGTGCGACCTCTCTGGCGGACCCATGTAGTCCTCGAGGTCATCTGCTCGGTTGATGATGGTAATGCAGTTTTCATGGCTGCCAGCGGCGGGGAAGAAGATCTGAGGCGGCGAAAGACAGTGTGGAGGCCGGATCCCTGCTGTGCTGGACCCTTCTGTCATTGGAGCAGCTGAGCTGGGGTGGACGACGGCGCAGCAGGAGCGGGACAAACCACGCAAGGTTTTCTTTGACAACTATCTCTAAGAGAAGTAATTCTGTAATGGCTCGGTTGAATTGGAAGATTCCAACAATGCAGGGATAGGAAATAGCCAGGAATAGGATAGGAATGCACGTGCAAAACAGAGAATTTAAAAACACAGGATTTCTGCCAATTTGGGTGTTTGATTCACAACAATTGGAAGATCACATGATGCAAAGAAGCATGGTGAGATTAAGTCAAACCACAAGAAAATGTACGGTTATAATGCTATTATGCTACTATCTCTTAGTCTTGTGCTTCATGAATAGGAATTTGAAAAGGAGGACAAGTGAAAATTAAAATCCCTACATTTTTTCTTTCAAGGAGACACTAAAGGAACAAATCTGTGTGCTCAGTGGACAATATATATAACATGTAGAGTAAAAAAGAGATGCAACAGGTGTACAACCTCTTTGGCGAAGCCATGTCGATCTCAGCGTGATTGGGTTGGCCGGTGAGGATGCTCTGGCTGACTTTGCTATTAGAGGAGGGGAAGAATATCTTAGGCGTCTGGAGATGGAGCCCGAGGTACTGCTTCGCTATGATGGAGGGTTTCATCGTTGGAGCAGCTCCGGTGAGTTTTGTGACGCCGAGGCTGAATCAGGACAAGAGAGACAACGAACAACGTTAACCTGAGTGGAATTCTAATAGCATCTCCAGTACATGACGTAAAATACATAACCACAAAGTGCTAGATGTAAAATACATCAGCCGCTCATCTCTGAACTTAACTGTCGAAACTGAACTTAACTGTCGAAACTGAACCTAACTGTCGTAACTGAATTTTGCTTTCAAAACTAAATTTTGCTGTCGAAACTGAACGCACTAGCAAGGTGAGGCTACACGTCGGTCGACAGACTTTTTCATCTCTGGTCAGTCGATTTTGCAGCCGTTGGATACGAAATCAAGGGCCTGTGGTTCATCTTCAACCTCCACCCCCTGAGCCGCCAGCCACCACTGGCCAAACAGCAGCCCCCCGCCGCCCCGCCCGCCCCGAAAACACTCCCCACCGCCGGTCCGCCGCTGCCCCGGCCATCCCTCTAGCCGCCCCGCCACCGCCGGCGACCACCGCCCCCATCCTGAACCCTAAGATAGATAGTGGGGTACCTCTCCGGCGAGCCTCCCTCCCTGCTGCGGCTGGTTCTTCCTTCACCCCGGCAAGCCCACCCCTTGATAATCGACTGACCCAAAAGTCGATTCAGTCGACTGAAGTGTAGCGAAATCGGAGTAGAGCAGCGGCGCGAGCAACAGAAATAGCATGAGCAGACTAGGCAGGGGACCGAGAGCAAGAGCAGAGCAGCAGCGTGAGAGAGAGCTAAAGCAGCAGCAGCTCCTACTGATGTGGACGTCGCCACCGAGGGAGAGATGCCGTGGAGGAAGTGGCCGGCGACGCCGCCGTGGATGGAGTCGCGCCGTGTCGGCTCGGGACCGAGCGCCGGCAGCACCGTGAGATCGAATCAAGAAGAAAATGCGGCGGTTAGTGTACAACCTCTGTGGTGGCGCCGATTAGGCCGCAGTTTCATCTGAGGAAACGGTGATGATGACGATCTTCCGGTGGTGCAGGTGAAGATGGCGGTGTGGGAATGGAGGTGGCACGAAAGATGAGGGGAACATCGGGGCAGCTCCTTGGAGGTGGAGGACGGGGTGGATGAACCGGCGGGACGATGAGATCAACGATAGATCCTCATCCGGTAAGGTGGATGAGGGACGTCGAGGTGTTGCTGTGGACGATGTCATCAGGGAAGAGGCTTCGGCTGGGTGGCGGACGGAGCAGGGTGTTGGGTTTCGTTGCGGGTTTTCGCGGCCTCGGTGTACGAATGGGTGGGTGGATGGGATGGCAGTGGGGAACCATGGCTTAGAGACGCGCTTGTCCGAAATGTGGGGTAAGTTACGAAAGTACCCCCACCGATTTGAGGCGGTTCTTTCGGTTCAGGGGTACCACGGGCATTTCGTGTGTCGGGATTTCACAGGAGGTGGGAGTTTTCGCGTGCGTTGTAATTTCGGAATAGAAAGGCGCGGGTTGAGATGGAGGGAGTTGGCGGAGCACAACGAGACAAAGATATATCTTAAATATTTCGGGCTAACAATGCGCGGGTTGAAATTTCCGGACAAGCCTAACGTGTACTGTACCAAATCAATGCGCACAACAAATGTCATTCAAACCTTTGAATTCATGTTATGTTCAATTAAAATATTTTGATACGTGTATAATGCATGCAACCTACTACTCAAATGAACGTTTTAGTGCATTCCAAACGTATATACTACCGCTTCAATATGAACTAAATTTGAATAAGATCTACAGTAATGATTGTTGTGAAGTCAAAGCATTTGAATTCATTTCTCTGTTTTAATAAGATCTACAATCATCATTATTGTCAAGTCAAACCATCGTTTGTGTATTATCTTCACAGCACACCACATGATTAGTCTCGAGTTACATATGAACTATGTGTACTATATGAACTCGAACTAGATTTTTTGAATCCACTTTATTTTGATTTCAAATCACATTACATTTCTAGCTCTAGCTAGATCTTCTTAATCTAAACCATGTCTCATATGTATAATGTGTTTATCACATTATGGATGGTTCCCCGCCCCCTACGCCTACAAGTATTTAGATATGAGTTGCAAACACCACACATTACCACAAATTCAAATAAAATGTGAGAATGTTTGATATATAGTATTGTTTAGATTGCTCGATATTTAGTTGTAAGCTGCAAACGCTGCACATTATCACAAATTCAAATAAAATGTGAGATTGTTTGATGTATAGTATGGTTTAGATTGTTCGTCATTTAGCTGTGAGTTGCAAACGCCATGTATTATCACATTATGGTATAACATGTGCACAACACGTGTATCACCACTATATTCATGCATGCAATGTTTAAAACACTATGATCTCCTATTCAAATATATGAATCCGCTTTCATATCAAATTATGATCTTTGTTAGTCTCTTACACCCACACAATCCTCTAACCTTTGTAGCTACCACTAACTTTCTCTCATGCATGCACACGCCCTCCTCGCCCTCCCCCTCCCTCGGCATTCTATCCACTGGGCACATTCATTTTTTTCTTTAGGTCGTTCTCCCAGAGTCTCCACAACTCCTTTCCGACACACACCGATCGATAAACCTCTCCAGCGATGCCTGCCTACAGCATACACAGACAACTTCAATCTCCTCCTTTATGTGTCCTTGCCTCGTGTCTCTCATATGGTCAGACACACGTGTAAACTCTCACCCCTCTTTTCATCGATCTCACAACCGCACACTCCTCCCCCTATCAAGCTAGTAGTTGGGCCTCTCGCACCACCTCCTAGCTCCATTCTCACTGTCTATCCGTCTCGCTGGGCCTTATTTGCCTCTAACAAATGGACGTACACCGACCGATCTCTCACTATACATATAGCCAGCTAGGTCCTTATAACTCGTTTTTACCCACACATCGATCGATCTACCTCATTAGTTGTGTCTCTCGCTTCCTCCGACAAACAACAATTGATCTACCGATCTAGTTAGGTTTGCTTACCAAACACATGGTTCCCATTCATCATCCATGGATGCCTCCCGACAGATCTATCACGCACATGCACACACAAAAACACATCCCCACTCTTATTGATAACATTGCAGTTCCACCCTTAGTTTGTTAGTAGGCCTGTCCCAACATCTCCGAGAAGCAACTCCATCACCCATCCAGCACTCTACCCCTCTCCCTCCCTCTCCCTCCCTCTCTCTCTCTCCTCTCTCTCTCTGTCCCATCATATTTCCCGTCCTTCAGTTATGTATGGATGTCGACCGATCTCCCTCAAGACATAGTTGGGTCTCTCCTTCTCAACACATATACGAGTTGTTCTACCTCTATAGTTAGGCCTCTGCCTCCCCCTCCCCCACCCCCTCCCCCCACACACACCGATACATCAAGCGCTCTAGTCATGTCTCCCTGCCACACACAAACTTGACATGTGCCCTCTAACGTTCCGGTTGGCCAGTTGCCCTATATCTTTGACTTGCACACACACACATACACACACACAATTTCGATGGCTCTCTTCATCGATCTCGCACCCACCCACTTGATCCTCTCTTCGACTCTATCGATAGCTATGACCCCTCCCTCCCTTCTCGTGGATTTCCCGACCCTCTATGTATGATATGGATAGGCCTCCATTTCACACACATTGCATGCAAAAATTTGTTTGAGATGTCATCGACACATATTCCCACAACTAATTCATGAAATTAACCCCCGACCCCGCCCCCACCCCAAACCACAAAACAAAAAACACTCACAAACGCGGTTTGTATCTCTCACACACACCCACGTAGGTGGGGGACGTGCACGAAGAGAAGAGGTGCATGCACGGAGCACGTACTCCCGTCTCTTTCCCAACCACACCCGTGCAGGTACATGGTGCAGCTCATTTCCGTACGAAAAAGGCAGCCCATGTGGTAACTTGGCACGTGTACTGGTTGTCCACTTGGTGGAGGGAGGATCGTCTACCACGAGTGAACAAACAAATTGCGACTTGACACGTTATGTTAAATTAAAAAAAGAGGCAAACCAAGTGGGGCCTACCCTAGAGGCAAGGCTCTATACACTGGAGTACTTTTGATGTGTCCCGTCAACTCGCAGAATGAAGAGAAGCTTGCTTAGTACGCCGTCTCCCCCGCCCATGGGTGGGGTGGCTCGCAGGATGAGGTGAAGCTTGCTCCTCCTTCGCCCATGCGCGCAGTGGCTCGCAGGACGAGGAGAAAAATTTACTACTCCCTCCGTTTACTCCTCGTCCCTACTACCTTGGTTATAGAGATTATATCATATTGTTTGGAATATATATGCCCTTTAGTAGATTTCAATATGAACTACTAGTACATACTCCAAACACTGATGTATATAGACATATTTTAGAGTGTACATTCACTCATTTTGCTCCGTATGTAGTAGCACTCAGTTTGGGTGTTTGGTAGAGTGCATGGAGGGTGGATGAGTCCACACTAGTTTAGCACAAATACACTAGAAGCATGCATGAAGAGAGCATGCATGAAGAGGGGTGTTGAGTTGAGCATGCATGAAGAGGGAACAACTATGCTGAGACGAGAACGCAACCAAACACACCCTGTATGCCACGCATGTTCATACCATTTGTGCCTTTCTTCTTCACTTACTGCGCTACATTACTCAGGTTCGTACGTCCACTCCTGGGTACATGTCCGTCTCGTAGTTCTAGTGCCACGTGTTCTTCATATAGATGGAACGATCGTTGCATAACACGTGCGCCTTGATGCTAGATGTCTCGCGTGTTGGCAAAAGGATGAACAAAGCTCACGTAAAAAAATAGAGTGGAAGAACATAGATTCTGGACGACCGAGAAGGAGCAAGGAACCTCGTGGTGGAGCGTCTGCACTCATAATATTTAATATTATTCAGCGATATAAAATTAACCAATCATCTCCACAGTGGACTGGAAGAGTACGAAACACGGCAGCCCAGTGTAGTTACATCATACTAGTACATGGCTAACCCACGCTATCACCATATTTCTTGGCTTCCGTGCGACACCTATCTCTAGTAATCCAGCAGCCTGTATCGCTTCTCCCTCCTCGTCTCTATCAAAGTGCGGCGGGCTGGCGTTTCTGCCGTCTATTGAGGTCGGTTAACTATCACATGTTAGCGACATGCCAAGAGCATTCTAAAAAAAATTCCTTTCACGTTCCGTTTTCAAAAAGAAAAAAATCCTTTCACGTACGAATTTGCCTGTATGCTTTGAGCAACTTGCATGTCCTATACTGCTCCTGTTTGATACTCTAACTTAGCTAGAGGTTAGACTAACTCATGACTAACCCTGAACTAACTGTAGCCAAAGAGGTGTTTGGGTGACAGGGTTAGATTGACAATAAATGCACTTCATGGAGAGAGAAAAGTGATTTTTCAGTGGTCCCAATGAGAACTATCTCCAGTTAGCACCTCTTGGGTGGGATAGTTTTTTTTGGTGGGTTCGGTGCAACTTGCTCCAATTTAAACCCTCATGCTTGGATACTTTAGGGCTATTTGAGCCCCAACTAGCTCAAACTAACTCTAACCCATGGATCCAAACAGGGCCTATGGCCAGTCTCGACGCGGAGCAGTCGCGTGCACCGGGAAGCGGCGCTCTCTCGGCCGTCGCGCCACTTCAAAGCCGGCGCCAGTGAGAGGTCGCCTCCGCTCTGGCCGGGCATTAATGCGGCACTGACGCTCCAGGGCGACGCTGACCGTTTCACGCGGGAAGCACGCGCTAGCAAGGGAGTATAGATTTTGAACCGTTTTAGACGTATTTTAGAGTGTACATTCACTCATTTTGCTCCGTATGTAGTAGCACTCTCCCTCGCCCCTCGACCCTCGCCCACGTGGTGGACGTGCAGCAATTCATTCGGTCTCATATAGCCAGAACGATATATACTGCACTACCATTATTGCTCGACTTCCCGAAGAGGCGAAGAGCCAATCGCAAGGTTAATATTTTGGAGATGCCAAGCGCAAGGTTATAGGAGAACGAGTAGTAGGTGCCGCATCATTTATAAATAATTTTTTTTCTTCAGTGGCACGTACGCAATATGATAGGTTCATATGGAGAGAAAAGGAAACCGCTCCACTATATACATAGTCAGGACGGGCCAGCCTACACGGTTGCTTGCTGGGGTTGCTCTCTTCACACTCTCTCGCACAAAACGACTGTGGCCACATCTCTAACATCCCGGCGGATCACGTCCACTTGGGGAAGGGGTGGATGCTTAGTGTAGATGTGGTGGCCGTCGCCGACGGTGAAAACCCAATGTTGGCACGTCCCGATCAGGGGTCCCCGCCGTTCTCTCTCACAAAGCCGGTGAGGTTGCCTTCGTCCCTTGCTCACTGTCGCGACGTGGGCAGTTGCCGCCTCCCGCCGCCCTCCTCAAGGTTGAGCTACGTCCCTCAGGTACAACTCCCTTTACAGCTGGCTTGCACCACTGCTCCAGCTGCCCACATCACTCCCTGTGGATATTTCTCTACTTCTTTGCCCCACACATACCTGATACCTCTACTAGCTTCTACGTACTTTATTTGCGATGAGTTTATGTCTCATCAACTAGTCCTAGTAATCTTATTCTAATCACGCTTCTTCAATTTCTTTGCCACAGGGATGCTCATCTCGATTTTGGTGAAACTGCACAAAATGAACCAATGGTCAAAACGTTGCAAACTTCATTTATTAGGCATCTCGAACGTTGCCAGCAAAATGAAGCCTAGTCAGGGTTCACGGTTCAAGGGCTAGGGACTGCATGGATCGTTTTTTTCTTTAGTTGCCTCTGTTCCAAAATAAGTGTCAACTTTAGTACTAGTACAACTTTGTACTAAAGTTTGCACAAAGTTGAGACACTTATTTTGGAACGGAGGGAGTACATATTTGCTATGATCTGTCAATCATTGAGATGCAATAGCATGCATGTTAGTCTCCTTTGTATTTGATGAAATGTTGCAACGGGCAACCTTGGACGCAAGATACATGTAACAGGAGCTGGAAGCTTCATAGCATTGTACAAATTTATCTCGCTGATAAATTACAGTACGTACTAGTACTATACTAGTACTTCCTCCGTTCCTAAATATAAGTCTTTGTAGAGATTTCACCATTAACCACATGCGGATGTATATAGATGCATTTCAAGTGTAGATTCATTCATTTTGTTCCGTATGTAGTTCACCTAGTGGAATATCAACAAAGACTTATCTACTAGTAATAGCTAGCCCCTACTACTAGGAATTCTCTATCCTCTCCTTGAGCCACATCATCAAAATTGACGTAGCCGTTAGATGAAGTAAATCAGTCATAATAGCCGTCTGATCTAGACGTTGAGAGGCTCTGCACTAAGCCACATGCAAGCATGCAGAAATACCGTGGCACATGCATGTGAGTGGGTTTTAAATCACATCAACATGTCTGCATGCAAGCATGCACCGGTAGCATGCATGTAAGTGAGCTTTTAAGTCCCATTAACATGTCAAAAAGAAAATATAATCCCATTATGCAGTAGGAGTTGGCTGATCTTTTTTCCTTACGTGGGATGATCTAAATGATGATGGGAGTTTATTTAGTTTGGCTACCACATTTGTCATGCGGTTATAGATTTTTTTTAGTTCTATGAAATCGATAATTTTGCGCAGAGAGATATACCGCTGTTCCGCGGCAACGCGCGAGGACTCATCTAGTAATATTTAGGAACGGAGGGAGTACTATGTAAAGAGTTAGGTGTCGCACGGTGATAGTGTGAGGTGGGCCATGTAATCACTGAGCCTGCGTGTTTTCACTGCTCTTGCACTCCTCCGCTGTAAGAATGGAGAAAATTGTAATCTACTACCTCCTTTCGCCGAAAGCGTGGGACATCCAGCAGTCCTACCACCTCAGTAATAAAGACCAATGAGCCGTCAAATCACATAGACCTAGCAGTAAGTTGGACGGACGAAGCAACCATCACTCTTGCGCCAGTGAGAGGTCGCGTCCGCTCTGCCCGGGCATGAATGCGGCACCGATTCTTTGGAGCGGCGCTGACCGTTTCGGGCGGGAAGCGCGCGCGGGCGATGGAGGGGCTTTGGGTGGGCCAGGCTGGTTAGGAGCGGGCGTGGCAGCTGTCCGCATGTCCCTACCGGACACGCCCGGAAACGAGAGGATGCACCGACTCTCGCGGCTAAAATCGTACACTACACACCATATCTCTGTAGGAGTAGGTCGATCTGTCGCACTCTCTAACACACACATGCTGTTAAACACACACACGCACACGCACGCACCTTGGTCCCGTTGCACCTTCTAACGTGACTTATTACACCTAGACGGAGGGAGTAGTAAGTATACGAGATACGGTGGCACACTGACTTAAGTCGAATACAAGTGCCCAAAATTTGTGTGCATGTTATAATAAGGATTCACTTAAAATAGTACGTGAGCGAACAGAGGGATCAATTGGACAGTGTTCCCGAGCAGTAGCGAGATGTGTGACGTAGTAAGATACACCGCTGGCGCTTTTAATTTTTCTTATTAATTTGTTTGTTTCACCCTCTGACTGGTGGGACCCAACGTACTACGTGGAGAGAGGTAAGGTGACTAAGGCTGCATTATTTCTGCATCACTATGGATAGTCTTACCACCAAAGCCACATGACACGATTATGATTGAAATCCTAATGACTCCCACACACACAAAAAAACATGGCATGCCTGTCACACGAATGCAGGAATGTATAAAAGGTTATTTTCCTCTCGTTGAACATAACGGGAGGGTTGTGTAGGTGGTTAGCCTGTTCACTCATCAAACTTGAGGTCTCGGGTTCGATAACCACACTTGAGCATAATTTTTGCCAGGAGGATTCTTTGACTGGTCAAAATGTTTTCTAGGGTTTGCACGCTTCACACTCTCTCTCCAGTATATATATACACGCTGGAGCCTCAGCGCTTGTAGTTGCTCTCTTCACACTCTCTCGCCCTCTCCAGATCTAAACAAGACTTCGTTGGCCTCTCTCTCCCCTCACTGCTGCTCAAAGAGCCGGCAGGATCCGTTCGCTGGGAACGGAAGGAGGCTTAACGCTGTCACTGTTGGCGAGGGAGGGAATCCACTACCGGCGCTACTGTTCACTTTCCACCCAGCAGCAGCGCGGGAGGGCCTCTGACCCCTTCTTCTTCGCCACCGTCCCGTCGCCCACCGAACCACGCCCCAAGAACCTTAAGGTATATTTTACTTACTCCACATGCATTGCTCTAGCTGCATGTATACCATGAATCTAGGACGTGGTTCAAAGAGGAAAGGAGTGGGGGAAAGTAGTGGGAAAAGTTGTATATAGCATGAATCTAGGACGTGGTTCAAAGAGGAAATGAAGGGGGAAAGTTGTATAGCATGAATCTAGGACGTGGTTCAAAGAGGAAAGGAATGGGGGAAAGTAGTGGGGAAAGTTGTATCGCATAAATCTAGGACGTGGTTCAAAGAGGAAAGGAAGGGGCGAAAGTACTAGTTCAAAAAGGAAAGGAAGGGACAAGGCTGTAGAGTTTGAGCAGGACTAGATTTGCTGCGCTCACATAGGGAAAGGTGTCTAAAGATAACAAAACTGGGACCAACACAAATATGCTCCTTGGTTGTTTGTTCTTTGTTGCAACAGACTGTGCATGACCACAGTACATCGGTAGATGCACATGGTGCTGGTGCGTCCACTGTCCCGTGCAACTCATTAGCTGTTGTTAATCTAAGGCCCTGTTTGGTTAAAAACTCCCTAGTCCCTACCTGCTTGGTTCCAGGGACTAAACATGGACTAGAGGTTATTAAATGACATGATAAAAGACCATGTTACCCCTAGTAATAAACTAATAGAAACAAGGTGCGATGCGTGGCAGGGGCAACTGTTGGAAAAAGTCCCAAAAAGACTCCCTCGGGGTCTTCTTTCTTTAGTCCCAAATGCCCACTTTTAGTCCCGAAAAGTCCCTCCTGTTTGGTTTAGATGTGACTGACACGGAGTTTTTTTAGTCCCTACACCAAAATGTCCCTGTAAACAAACACCCTCTAATAATGCCGCTGGAAAATTGATGCAATGCCACAGTTAAAAGCAAATTACATGTTTAACGAATTTTATTGTTAATATAATCTCTATGTTAATATTAATCAATGCCACCGTTTGAGAAATGCTACTGTCTTGCTTTCTTTCCCATTTAGATAAGGTAGATGCTTCTTTTTGTTGGCTTCTGTGTCATCCACCGTTATTGACCACTAATTGTTTCCTTTGCACCGCTGTGTAAACAGGGTTATCTACTTCACCTCGTTGCCATTGTGACCTTTTGTTGCACTGCACAAAACACTTTTGTTTTAAGAGTGTTTTGTGCAGTTCAACCAAAATGTCACACCGACAATGTTGCTTGATTGCTTGATCTTAGTGGAACTGCACAAGAGGAGATCTTACTTCCTATCCGTTAAGGCGAATTTGGTTCAGATCTTCTTCTTGTGAGTTGTTTGAATTCCGCATCATGAGAGGTCAGTACTAGCCTTCTTTCACATGATTCTGCAGTGTGCTTTCATATGTTGTGCTACTTGTACGATAATGTTGCTTGATTTTAGTGAACTGCACAAATGGAGACAAGACTTCCAATCTGTATGTGCACCGTAATATCCCATTGAGGTAAGATAAGGATATTTCACAACTGCTGGCCTGTATTTTGCCACTTTCATCAGAAAATTAAGTTTAGTACTATACTTGTGCTCCCTAATTGACATGCCAAATCTTACATTGAAGGCGAAGCTTGTCTGTTATTGAACCAAGTGATGAAGGGGAAGAACAAGCGGAAGAAAAACAAAAATCAACTCCCGGTGCTGTAATGAAGCACTGGAACTGTGATGACACAAGTAATGATATAGTTTTGCATCTTAATTTATTGCTATGGCTGGAACGAGCAATTGTTTTGCCACTGATTTGATGCCATACGTAATTATCTCTACTTGTGCAAACAGGGATCTTCTTTGAAGATACCATATATTTTAGTGGAACTGCACAAAAAGATGTTGGAAACATTAAACTAATCGAGGAGTATATAGTAAGCATGGCCACCATAGTAGATAGCAACATATGGTTCCGGAGAAGTGCTTGATCTGTATGCTCTACACAATAAGCCTCCTGACAAAGGTTGGTACTCGCCCACTAATTCATCCATATGATTGAGCTTTGTCATCTCTATTGGCGTTGTGCTACTGTTTAGATACTGTCATGAAAAAGTGGTATTGTCCTTGAGAAGTGCTTCATCTGTGCTGTTTTAAATATTTCCTTTCCTTTTTTTCGAGCAAATAGGGATGCTAGCATTTAGTTGTCCTCTTGTCTTTGCACAATAGGATCATCTTCCTCTGAAGAAGAATATGGAGTACGTGAAGTGACTAGTTCCGATTATGCCAGGATGAAGAAGCCCTGTCTATCTTCTCATCAGAAGGAGCAGTTGAAGGATGGTTACATTACTCCCCACAAGGCCAAACTAACTTCAGCTCAGAAGGACTGACAAATCTCCATTTTTTTGCTGTGATGCGCGAGTACAATGTTGTTCTAGGATTCTCATCAGAAGGAGCAGTTGAAGGATGGTTACATTACTCCCCACAAGACCAAACTAACTTCAGCTCAGAAGGACTGACAAATCTCCATTTTTTTGCTGTGATGCGCGAGTACAATGTTGTTCTAGGATTCTTTCTGGTGAGTTCCATTTTTCTAAAAGTGTGCTCTACATGGACCATGTAGGTGCCTATTTAAACTGTCAATTCATAGTACATTTTGCTTTATACTAATCACTTTTTTTGTATTTGTGCAAACAGGGGTGATCAGCTTGATTTCAATGGGAACTGCACAAAATGTTCATGAATACATTGAATCATTCATTTCCACCACAAGAAAGGAGGTGACGATAAGTTCAAGGCGTTGCAACATATAAGGGCGAAATCATACAAGCTACGCGTGAATTTGGTTGATTTTGGTGGAACTGCACAAAAAGAACAGTTGGTTTATTTAGCACGAGGTGCCATGTCAATGTCCGAACTGATGGCAAACCCTGCCCATTCCACAATCATAGGCATTTGATATTTTGGAATGGGACAACCTTGTCAAATTTTTCTCATTGATTTTAAGACATGCGTTTGATATTTTCGAATGGGACGCCCTTGCTGTCAGCAGCGTCGATCAATTTTTTCTTTATTCTTTATTTGTGAAGTAAATATTGCCTCTAACATGTGAGTCGCTGAGATGCATAATCATCGATTGTTTTGAATGTTCTCTATGAATTGCCAGCCCTGTGTGTTTGATTGCAATGTACAGAAACGCTAAAAAGCTGCTCAAACTCTTTGTACTCCTTCTGTTCCTTTTTACTTCGCACATTGTGAAAGTGCATACTTTTTTGTATAAGATTGGTCAAAGTAGAGATACTTTGACTGCAGACAAAACTTGTATAGAAAGGACCGAAGGGAGTACATGTGAAACTGCTGCAAACGAGGTGATCACCCTCGGAATAATGCTAGTAAGTATTGTTTTGCATTTTCATCCAATGCCAGTGATACAGTAATCCGAACTAATTGAAATAAATTTATTCATACACGGTCGGATTTCATATAAACATGCCAGATTTAATTACATTTCATACATTCTTCAACTAAAAAGGGGTGTTTGTGGCCACATGCATCTCCCAGATGTAGAGGCCGGGGGTCATCCTCCTTTTCTAAAAAAAACTAAAAAGGGGTGCGTTGGAGGTATAATTAATTAACCGAAGCTACCCACATGTGTCCCGCTGAGCTGAACAGAAGCTTCAGTGACTTAACTGCAGGTGTAGTTGCGTAACTGACATGTGGCCTGTTGGGCCCACGTGTCAGTCAGCCAACTGCACCAGCAGTTAAGTAGAAGCAGTGTTCTTCTCCAGTGTAGCTCTCCGACTCCATGTCGCCGCCAAGAATCTAATCGGCCGTCAAAGGTCAACCCGCCTAGCTTGGCTTCAACCGGAGGGTAGCAGCGGTGGACTTACTTGGACCCGAGCTGCGGCGACCTACTATACTCTTCCACGTTTTCTGTGTGGCGCGGCCTCGTTGGCAGCGGGGTGGGGCCTCGGCGGAGCCAGCGATGTCCTCTGTCTCGTTGCCAGCGGGCGGCGCCTCAGTGGAGCGGTGGAAATCCTCCCCCACGTTGCCGGCAGGGTGGGACCTCGGCTGAGCCGGCGATGTCCTCTGCCTCATTATTAGCGGGGCGGGGCCACGGCGGAGCCGGCGGTGTCCTCTGCCTCGTTGTTGGCGCCACGGCGCCTTGGTGGAGCAGGGCGTCGTCGACGCCAGCGGAGAGGGGACTCATCGGAGCCAGCATTGTCCTCTGCCTCGTCCTCGTTCTCGCCAAACAGCGCCTCGCCCGCTTCATCACCATCTTTGCTAGCCTCTTTGTAGGCGGCCGTAGCCCCCACCACCCGCATGCGGTACCGCCAGCGCTCGAGGCGGCCCTTGCGGGCGGAGCGGTACGAGTCGAGCAGCGCCTCCTGCTCCGCCCGCTCCGCGGTGATCTGCTCCTCTGCCTGTAGGTGCTCCTGGAGGAGATGGTGGTTGTAGGCGGCGTCGACCTGCGCCTCCCGGAACTGCTCCTCACGCATCTGCCTCACCCTGTCCATATATTGGGCACGGGCCTCGCCGATGGTCATGGTGCAATGCACCGACGAGGATGGCGCAGAGGAGGGGGTTGGCGCCGTATCGTCGACTACCATGTTCTCCATTGCGATGTCGTTGTCCTCCGGCTGCCTGCCGGCCAGCCGGTCGGCAGCAATGGCTGCAATCTACTCGTGGTCCGTCGTCCGCCCGTCCCGAAGAGCGCTGGAGCGCGAGGAAGCCATGGTGGGTAGTAGTGGTGTGGATAGGATAAAGGGAACGGATGCGGATGACTGTGGCTATGGCCGGCGCAACAGTTTATATAGCAATGGTGGGCGGGTGGAGGGACGGACGTGTGGCGCCGGAGTAGCCGTCTCGGCAACAGCGTATCATTAATGTGTGCGGCAGATGGACGGACGGACGACACTTGTGTCATTTGAAGGCGGAACAATCGCCTGCACCGGGAAGCGGGGCGGCAGGCGCTGACTATTTCGGGCGGAAAGCACGCACGGGCGAGGAGATGACTTTACTTGGATAGGATGACAATGGGGACCCACCAGGTCCATAGCCTCACGTACGCAAGTGCCTCATTATTATATATATATAACTATAATTTATTTTGCTTCCTCCTGGTTTCCTAACATCACGGTCCCACACCATTGTCAACCTATGTACTCCCTCCTTTCCGGTTTATAGGGCTTATCTAAAATTTTTAGTTTTTCCATTTTATAAGGCTCAATTTGGTTGTTTTCCATCACATGTTTAGATTCCAAGGTGCATTAAATCATTGCATGCAAGTATTAAGAGAAAATTGACCAATGCATGTACTTTATGCATGCATGCATTGCAATTAATGCATTGATAAACATATTTTTTTGAGGATAACAAGAGCATTAATTAAGTGCTTTTGCAAAACTACAAAAAGTATTCCACCACTCGCCATCTACCTTGATTGGTGAGATTTTTGAATTGAGCATTATAAACCGGAAAGGAGGGAGTAGTCAATAAACGAGAGAATTGCACAAGAAGCGGCCGACAGCTGGGACCAAGCAGCTCGAGCAGTATTTGTGTTTTTGAGGTGTGAGCACTGCAGAGTTTTTCGATGTTTACCCCAGATATTATTTTTTCTCCTCTGAACAACAACGAAAACATCGCTGCAGGTATTAACTGGGCGGGCTGTGGCCCGTCTAGCCCAGGCCAGATATCCAGCCCAGATATTAATTTTTTTCAAGCTGAAAATGGCTAGCCCAGCTATACTTTTTTTTGAGGAATACCCAGGCAAGGTCAAGTTGTTATTCTCCGCCCCGCTGGGCTGCAAATCTTTCCTAGGAGGGATGCATTAGGCTTAACAAGAAAATGGGCTTTAAGAAATAATAAATGGGATGTAATTATAAAAACTGGGTAGTAACTATAAAAAATGCACCAAACAGTGATTACTTTATAAAATATTATTTTTGGAATATTGAAAATTTTAATTTCATTAATTGTTGCGAGCGCAATGTTTCGTTGGATTTTTATGTAATATAAATTTATATTGAAATTGTATTTAATCTGACTAGAAATTTCGGGATAAAAATATTCGGATCCCATCAAAATGTGGGAAATTTTATTGAATTCTGTTTTGAACGGTTGGTTGAAATGGGCTGTACTTTTAACAAACTGTAAATGGGTTGTAGTAAATTCCATTAGAATTCAAAAATGCGCTACACATTCTTACAAATCTCAAATTGGCTATAAGTTCTCTGCCACACACTTCTGGCCTTACTAAGTTGACGCGTCCCCTAAAAAAACAGAGTTGACGCATATGCAAGGCTTGTCAACTTATAGTCAACACAAGGTTCTAGCAATAGTGGCCATTGGATGTCCATCCAACGGATGCCGTGCTTCTTCTTCTTCAATCTCGGATATTCTAGCTTCACCCACCCAAAAATGATTCCTCCCACTGACATCTGTGGCGCACCATTTCGGAAGCTGACCTGTGGGCCTACTAAGTTGACGTACCAAGGACTTTGTCAACTTAGTCAATATTAAATGATTCTAGCTACAGTGCTTGTACGATGTCCATCCAACGACCTTCGTGCTTCTTCAACCTCTGGTCTTCTTGCTCCAGCCGCCCAAAGCAGCGCCGGTCGTGCCGCCTGCTCCTGCCTCCCGTGGCCGGCTGTGCTGCCGCGGAGGCCTCACCGCCCCCTACTACTCCCACCGCTGGCCAGGCCATCCATCCACTCACCCACACCCGCTGTTATTCTACAGCGACGGCAGCGCAGCCGAATAGTGAACCCTCATACTCCTCTCCGCGTGTGCATCCACTGCCGCATTTTCCCCGGCTCCATGTCGTCCCCTTCCTAGGCCTCGCCATCATCCACCGCCGTGGTGCTCTCGGCGCGGTGTGGTCAACATGGTTAAGGAACGACTTCCATCGGATGTGGACTATACGTGGAGAGGTTGACAACTGGGTCCACGGCAGCCGGAAGGAAGTGCCTCCTTATTACGCGCAAAATAATTATACCTCCACCTGACAGCGTGGACCCACCAGACGGGCCACCGTATTTTGCGAAAAAAATGATTGGCCCCCTGACTGCTAGGACCCATGAGCTACATCTTCGCACGCAAGGAAGTGCGTCCGAAAAAAAAACCATTTGCCCCCCTGACTATTCGGACCCACCAGCTACATCTTCGCACGCAAGGAAGTGTGTCCGAAAAAAACGATTCGCCCCCCGACTGCTGGGACCCACCAGCTACACCTTCGCACGCAAGGAAGTGCGTTCGGGCAAAAAAAAAATGATTCGCCCCCTGACTGCTGGGACCCAGCAGCTACACCTTCACACGCAAGGAAGTGCGTCTGGGTGAAAAAAACGATTCGGCCCCCTGACTACTGGGACACAGCAACTACACATTCGCACACAAGGAAGTGCGTCCGGGCAAAAAAAAGCAAAAACAAAATGATTCACCCCCCTGACTGCTAGGACCCACCAGCTACATCTTCGCAGGCAAGGAAGTGCCTGAGAGTCGGGACCCACCTGGTCGAAGCGTACGTAGCGTTGTCATCCTGGTCGCGAACGTGTACGCACATACTGCTCGATGTAGAGGCGCGCACATGTCGTAGTAGAGGCGCGCACGTGTCGTAGTAGAGGCGCGCACGTAGCATGTACACGTACGTACAGCGGCAAGGGTGCAAGAAAGAAAATATGGCCACATACGTACATACGGGCAGGGTCTCGAACGCCTACTCGCGGATACGTACATTGTCATGTTCATGGGGAGCCAATCGGCTGGGTCGGAATGGAATGCATGGTCGTGTTCATCGGGAGGGCTTGGACGGAACAGGCGATGGAAACGAGGCCTGGCGTGTAGCACAATGGAGGAAACAGACCTCCTACGTTCACAACGGGGTCCTGTTGATCGGGAGGGGTGTGGCGTACCGCAAAACGGAGGAAACAGACCTCCTACGATCGAAACGGGGGTCCTGTTGATTGGGAGGGTTGTGGCGTACCGCAAAATGGACGAAACGGACTTGTGTTGGAGCGCTATGGTTGAAACGGGGGTCCTGTTCATCGGGAGAGGTGTGGCGTACCGCAAAACGGACGAAACAGACTTGTGTTGGAGCGCTACGGTCGAAACGGGGGTCCTGTTCATCGGGTGGGGTGTGGCGTACCGCAAAACAGGACTCCACGAGATACTGTTCATCTCTACCGTCGACCTCCTCCAGCCTCCACGGGCTACCGTCGACCTCCTCTCGCCTCCACGGGCTCCTGTTCATCCAGCCTCCACCGCGCGCTACTCCACCGGCTACTGTTCAACCACCCCTCCACCGTCTACTGTTCATCCAGCCCTCCACCGTTTACTGTTCATCCAGCCCGCCACACCACGGGGTCCTGTTCAACCACCCCTCCGCGGGCACCCCTCCACCATCTACTGTTCATCCAGCCCTCCACACCACGGGGTCCTCTTCATCCAGAGGCAACGCCACCGCTCACTGTTCATCCACACCCCCCCCCCCCGCAATGCTCACTATTCATCCAATTGATTGGCTTCAGTTAGTAGCGGTAGCGAAGGAATCACTCCATAGGCTTCAGTTAGCAGCCATTGATCGATCGCTCGGGTTCAGTAACACGTAGCCTGCAGTGCAATCGCTCGGGTTCAGTTAGAGCCCAATGCCTCGCTCGGGTTCAGTTAGAGCCAACACCTCGCACACACGCGCGTACCTATACGAGAGAAACGCGCATCGCTCGGCCCCCGACCTCCCACCATAACCGGCAACTCCCCGAAATTTTCCTCCCACTCGCTTCTACCACGGTTTTTTCCGTCATGGACGGCCCAAAGAATGTCATGCAGCTGCGTCTCGGGCCCGCCCAGGAGGAAAAGCCCATTTTCTGTCATGATTTTTTGTCATAGAAGTAGGAGCCCACCACATCTATGATCATACTGAGTTTTGTCACAATTATCGTCATAGAAGTGTCATATGTATGACAGGAAAAAAATTCGTTCGGCCCAAAATGTCACGGATGTGTCTTTTTTTTTGTAGCGTTACCATCGCGGTCCAAGTCATCTAGATTACCACGTCAGTTGGACGGACCTTGTTTTGCAGAAGATTGTAATCTTCCAAGTGCCCACACGACATGCAAATTATGCAGACTTCAAGCTAATTGCCTTGTTCGACCGTGGACTCGCTTATCTTTACGTCGGGGCCTTCTTTAGCTGGAGAGAACCCAACTCACAGTGGATCATCGTCAAATCTGATACACACTTCTGTGATGCTATTGAACACAATGGCATCATCTACGCGATCGACAAAGCAGATGGCACCACGTATTGCTGGGATGGCGCGTGTAAGTTGTTTCTGTCTCATGTTAATGATGACGCCATGACATTGTTTGAACTTTTTGTGATTATTGGCATATCCCTGTTTCAGCAGAATTTGAGTAGAACTATGGCAATGTATTAGAGACGTCGTAAATCAGCTATATTTGGAATGAGTTAATTCATGCGATTGTGACCATGTCATTACAGCCAATTTGTACCCTGAATAATCAACAGTTAGCAATATATGGATATTGTCCTTATTTTAAAGTAGTCTATATACTACTACTAAATATGAGTGTGTATCAATGGCCATGTTAGTTTCCTCATTTTCATGATGTAGAAACATGCACCACACTGTTGGTTTCATCTAACCATACATTAGGGAAGTAAATGTGCATATGGAGAACTCTATATTTGGAAGTAGTGAAATCCTGAAATGCTTCCCATGTGTACATACCTATATTCGCCCTTCAGCAATCAATGGCTAGAATAATATCCTCACATTTTTTTTGCCCACAGAACACGAGTATATAACAATGCATGGTCTGTTAGTTACCTTGAAGAATTTGTTTGTGAGGACAGAACATGATTACATAACAGGCATGACATGGTAGTTTCTAGTGAAGAATTGATTGCGAGATAACACGAGTATAACCATGCATGGCACTTCTGTATTTCCGAACCCAGTATACATTTCCCTGTATTTTCCTCCCACTTCCAACAGGGACATATCAATGTTGTTTCTTGCATTATCCTACTCATACTCTAAACAATGCTGATCTTACATTAACAATGCCTGTCCTTGTTGATATGATGCAGTGTCCCTACAGTTACTAACCTTTGTAATCACACCACCTTTGCGAAAAACAGGGAAGCACAACTGGTTCCTTGCTCGATCAGACAACGACAAAAGACTGATGATGATTCAGACACATGAGCCGGAAAAGTAATATTGCAAAACCCCCACTATATACAAGCACCATGTAATACGTGAGTATCCGGACAGTCGCTGTTATGTCTATGAGCAGGATACCAGCTTGTTGGGGCCTTTAGGATTTTTTAGTTGGAGGCGGGTAAACAGCCTTGGTTCAGACTCTCTGTTTATCAGACTCAATTATCGGATTAACCAGGAGATCACCATTGGCAAGGACCTTGATGGCAGAGAGGCTCTGATTGCTATGGAAAACTGTGTCTACACGGTGAGCCCTAGGAGTTCGGGAGCAAACTCCCCTGATTGTCAATGATACGGCCTGCAGCCAAAAGAAGGTGAGAATGACAAAGGCATCCGAATTAACTTTGATCCTTGGATGTCTCAATTACGACAGGCAGTGATGTGGTTCAAGCCTTCAGGTTGATAGGTAATTGGGCTATTGCATCGAAAGGGTGGAGTACTGGTGTCTCTGGATCACTGGTCGCTAAAGCGGGGCTGCAAATTATGATGGTGTTGGATCATCTCTTCGAATGACTTTGTTATCTTCGCTGCTGGTTTTGTATGGGTAGTTCTTTCTTTTGTTATGCATATTCCTTGTCAGTTGGTCATCCTCGTCTATGTCACTCTTACTATGTAATAGTTGCTTCTGTTTAGAATGTCATTCTCGTCTGAATCACGAGAGTCTGAGCACTGCAGATGGGTGCGTTTTGGTGGTGTAGCAAGACTTCTTATGAACTATCATGTCTTGTTGTTTATGTCAGTAGTAGTCACTAGTCAGCGTTTGAATGTTGTATATATCATTGTTTCGAACTGTTTATTGTCTCGAACTACTGGTGGGCTAAATAAGGGCATCACCATTCTCCAGTGTTCAGAGTATATCCCCTTTTTTCAAGTTATATAATTTGAGCTCATTGTCTTTTCGATGATGTACACTTGTTTGGGCCAGTGAGGTGTCATTGAATATGGGTCGAGTAGTAACGCAATGCCAAACAGGTCAATTATGACTCTTAGGCCAGGCTCTCAAAAGATCCTGAAAAAAAAGGCCGGGCTCTCCAAAAAAGAAAGAATAAGGAATCTTAGGCCGACATGTGCGTGCCACCAGTGTTTTCGTGCGCTTGCGCGCAGAGAGCATATTGGCACGTGCTCGAAATTCATACTACCTTTTCATCCCCAGTCTCCCACCCCTCCCCCACCTCTGGAATTTTGATTCCTACTCCAGTTCCCCCAAACCCCCTCCTGTACTCCCTATACTCAAGCGCACTATCATGTCACCAGTCAAAGTGGATCTCCAAGACGGAGATCCTGAGGCCCGTCCTGCCTTCGGTTGCTGCATGCTGTCGCTCAACAGTGGCATGGCGACGCTTTACGACCAGTTTGCCGGCAATGTGCTGATGGTAGCCATCAACGGCGACCGGCCACCCGTCTCGCCGGACGACCTTGTTAATGCTCTTGGTATTGCACACGGCATCCAAATAAGTGACTTTCTCATTGAAGTCTGTCCGCCACCAGCTGATTTCTTCGTCAGGTTCCGGACAACTTTCGACTGCAGTCGTGTGTTCGAATCTTCCCGGCGTTTGTTCTGCGATGGCGCGCTGGTGAGCTTTGATCGGTGGCACCCAGGATGGGGCTCGGTGCCCTCTAAGCTTGAGTTTTTAACAAAGCTTACCTTCCACGGCATGCCTCGACGTGCTTGGAACAGCGAGTCAATGAACGATCTTATCAACGACCTTGGAGGTGAGCTCGTAAGTATGTTTGTTCCTCCAGACGGCTGGGCTCTGATGGTTATGGCATGGATGAAGAAGCCGTCCACCATACCGAAGGTGAATGCTGTTGAGATACCGGTGGAGGAACCGGGGTTGTACTATTCATTGCCACCAAGGCCGCCGCAGACCACGTTAGGGACGTACCTATATCGAGTGTTCGTGCATGTCGAAGAGGTGGTCAATCCATCAATCGAAGTCCCGTCACTGCCGCTGGTGCCAGGGTTCGTCCATGACATCCATTACAGGAGTCAACGTCAGACTTTCCCCGTGTTGCTCGGAACGATGGATGGCACAGGGCCTACTCCATCGCGCGGCAGAGGCCACTGCTTCTTTGGGAGAAGAGGCATGGCTGGCTGCTTGGATGTGCTCTAATTTGAGGTAACAACTAAATCTTGTCAGATACTAGTTAAATCCGAGCTATGGGTGTGAAGCACTGATATGCCAGTACATTTGACTGTGACCTATTCTAATTTTGTACCTGAACTTTTTTTAGAAAGGGTTGTACGTCAACTTAATGTGCTAGCAGAACTTATTGTGTTGTCTGTCTGTTTTCTTTGCACAACATTCAATATATTTCCCGTCATCGATAAAGACGATGAACCGTTATGTATGACTTCGTTGGTTTCAACATAGCCCTTCCCGTAGCAATCCACTACTTCCATCCTGATTGTGCCGCCTGCGTGAAATTTTTGTATGCAATTTCAGTGTGCTATGATGTTCTATATGATTGTGTCAACTTTATAAGTTTTTACTGAGCATCAGCAATGCATATGGCTAAAAGATGTATTTACGAGCATTGATCGACGGGTCTCTCTCTCTCTCTCTCACACACACACACACACACACACACACACACACAAACACACGCAAACGCACAAGCGGGACCCGTTGAATTATTTATTTGCTTGTGACAACTTTTAATTAGGTTCCACTGTAATCAAACTTTTTTCTTAAGTTATTAATTGAGCTCAGTGATTTCAAAAAGTTGTACAGAAGCCTTGTTTGGGCCTTTCCGGCGTCGCTGAATGTGGGCTGAGTAACCATGTTAGGTTGTACTGTACTGCCTTTTTTTCAACATCAGCAATGCAACTGGGCCGACAGTTGTACACAATATCAGGGTCAACTTGTTATTCTCTGCCCCGCTGGGCTGCAAACTTTCCTAGGAGGTATGCATTAGGCTTAACAAGAAAATGGACTTTAAGAAATAATAAATGGGATGTAATTATAATAACTGGGCAGTAACTATGCACCAAACACGTAATTAGTTTAAAAAATATATTATTTTTGGAATTTGAAAATTTTAATTTCATTACTTGTTGCGCGTGCAATATTTCGTTGGATTTTAATGTAATACAACTTTATTTTGAAATTATATTTAACCTGACTAGAAATTCCGGATAAAAATATTTCGGATCCCATCAAAATGTGGGAATTTTTTTGAATTCTTTTTTAAGCGGTTGTTTGAAATTATTAATCGTTGTCCTAGCTAGAAGTTGGGCTGTACTTTTAACAAACTGTAAATGGGTTGTAGTAAATTCCATTAGAATTAAAAAATGGGTTGTACATTCTTACAAATCGCAAATGGGCTATATGTTCTCTGCCAAATCCGAGCTGTGGGCCTACTGAGTTGACGCGTACCAAGGGCTTTGTCAACTTAGTCAATATAAATGACTCTAGCTGCAGTGATCGTACGATGTCCATCCAATGGCCGTAGTGCTTCTTCAACCTCTGGTCTTCTTGCTCCAGCCGCCCAAAGCAGCGTCGGTCGTGCCGCATGCTCCTGCCTCTCGTGGCCGACTGTTCTGCCGCAGAGGCCTCACTGACCCCTACTATTCCCACCGCTGGCCAGGCCCTACGGCGATGGCAGCCTCACACCGCAGCCGAACCAGTGAACTCTCATACTCCTCTTCGCGCGGGCTTCCACTGCCGCGTCTTCCCCGGCTCCCCGTCGTCCCCTTCCTAGGCATCACCGTCGTCCACCGCTGTGGTGCTCTCGGCGTGGCGTGGTCAACATGGTCAAGGAACGACTTCCATCGGACATGGACTGTACGTGGTGAGGCTGACAGCTGGGTCCACGGTCACAGCAAGGAACTGCCTCCTTATTACGCGGAAAATAATGATTCCTCCACCTGACAGCTGGGACCCACCGGACGGTCCACTGTATTTCGCGAAAAAAATTGTTTCCCCCTGACTGCTGAGACCCACCAGCTACATACTCGCGTGCAAGGAAGTGTGTCCGAAAAAAAAGAATTCGCCCCCTGACTACTGGGACCCACTAGCTACATCTTCGCACGCAAGGAAGTGCGTCCAAAAAAAAATAATTCGCCCCCTGACTACTGGGACCCACCAGCTACATCTTCACACGCAAGGAAGTGCCTGACAGTCGGGACCCACCTGGTCGAAGCGTACGTAGCGTTGTCATTATGGTCGCGAACGTGTACGTACATACTGGTGGATGTAGAGGGGAGCACGTGTCATAGTAAAGGCGGCATGTGTCGTAGTAGAGGCGCGCACGTAGCATGTACACGTACGTACAACGACCAGGGTGCAAGAAAGAAAATACGGCCACGTATGTGTACATACGGGCGGGGTCTCAAATGCCTACTCGCGCATACGTACGGCCAAGGCTCGTCTACATGGCTGGGTCGGAACGGAGAAACAGCGTCGTCGTCGTGTTCATGGGGAGCCAACCGGCTGGGTCGGAACGGAATGCGTCGTCGTGTTCATCGGGAGGGCTTGGACAGAATAGGCAATGGAAATAAGGCCTGGCGTACCGCAGAATGGAGGAAACGGCCTTGTGTTCGACCGGCCACATTTGAAACGGGTGTCCTATTCATCGGGAGGGGTGTGGCGTACCTCAAAACGGACGAAATGGACCTCCTACGTTCGAAACAGGGGTCCTGTTGATCGCGAGGGGTGTGGTGTACCACAAAACGGACAAAACAGACTTGTGTTGGAGCAATACAGTTGAAACGGGGGTCCTGTTCATCGAGAGGGGTGTGGCGTACCGCAAAACGATACTCCATGGGATACTGTTCATCTCCACCGTCAACGTCCTCCAGCCTCCACGGGCTATTGTTCATCCACCGCCGACCTCCTCCAGCCTCCACCTGCTACTATTCATCCACGGGCTCCTGTTCATCCAGCCTCCACCGCACGCTACTCCACCGGCTACTGTTCAACCACCCCTCTCCACGGGATCTTGCTCAACCACCCCTCTGCGGGATACTGTTCATCCACCCCTCCACCGTCTACTGTTCATCCAGCCCTCCACGGGGTCATCCTATTCATCTAGCCCTCCACACCACGGGGTCCTGTTCATCCAGCCCCAACCGGCTCGATCGATCGGGGTCCTGTTCATCCAGAGGCAACGCCATGGGTCCTGTTCATCCACTCCCACCGCTCACTGTTCATCCACCCCCCCCAACACTCACTGTTCATCCAGAGAGGCAGCATTGATCGGCTTCAATTAGCAGCAGTAGCGAAGGAATCGCTCGATCGGGTTCAGTTAACAGCCATCGATCAATCGCTCGGGTTCAGTAACGCGTAGCCTGCAGTGCAATCGCTCGGGATCACTTCGAGCGCAACACCTCGCTCGGGTTCAGTTAGAGCCAATGCCTCGCACACACGCGCGTACGTGTACGAGACAAACGTGCATCGCTCGGCCCCCGACCACCCACCGTAACCGGGAACTCCCCCAAATTTTCCTCGTCCTCGCTTCTACCACGGTTTTTTCCGTCATGGACGGCCCAAAGAATGTCATGCAGCTGCGTCTGCGGCCCGCCCAGGACAAAAAGCCCATTTTCTGTCATGATTTTTTGTCATAGAAGTAGGAGCCCACCACATCTATGATGATATCGGGTTTTGTCACAATTATCGTCATAGAAGTGTCATATGTATGACAGAAAAAAAAGTTGTTCAACCCAAAATGTTATGGATGTGTCTTTTTTTTGTAGTGCCTTCACCCGTGAGCTGCGGCAGTTCCAGTGGCCCTCCCACCGCATGTTCAAACCCGACGTTGGCGAGAAGTACAACGACAAGACTCACCTATCGGAGTTCCTCAGCATCTACACCATGGCGATGCAAGCTGCTGGGGCCCGCGGCGATAAGGTGTTGCCAATTACATCCCATTGGCACTCAAGCTCAATGTTATGTCATGGTTGATGCCCTTGCCAATGGACTCCATTTCTTCTTGGGCGGATATGTGTCATGAGTTTGTTGGCGCCTTTACTAGAGGCCACCAAGCTCATGGCCAGGCGAGCGACTTGCACATCACCCCCCCAGAAGGAAGAAGAAAACTTGCGTAAGTACATCCAAAGGTTCAGCCGAGTGCAGTACAACATCCCCGACGTCCATCCTGCCGATGTGATCAGTGCATTCCATAAGAATGTGTGCAATCTCAAGATGTGTGAGGAGCTGGCGATGAACAAGGTCAAGGATGTGGCCGAGCTTTATGTTCTGGCTGATTGGTGCGCTCGCGCTGAAGAGGGAAGGAAGTACCCCGGCAAAGATGCCGGCGCGGAAACCGACTCCACAGATACCGCCACCCTTGTGAAGAAGGGCCGGCGCCGTAACAGGAAGCGCAAGGGCAAGACCGTGCTTGCTGTCGAGGGGTCCGAAGACACCGGCGCCACCAAGAAGACCAAGGCGAGTGACCCCGGCAAGGAGGTTGCCGGGTGTGTCGCTTGCCGGGCCTTGGCGGCTGCCGACAAGCCAGGGGTCTCCGACAAGTAGTATTGCAAGATCCACTGCACCAAGGGCCATGACCTCCAGAACTGTCGGCAAGTGGAGCTGCTCGCTGAGAAGCAGAAAGCCGAGTATGAGCGGCGGGACAAGGAGAAGGGCCAAGAGGGTGCCGAGGGATCCGACAAGAAGCGTGGCGGCCAAGGAGGCCGCCGCGGCAAAGATAATCAGCAGGAGAGGACCGCCCGGGGCCGTGACAAGAAGCAGGAAGACAATGATCATGACGATGATGATGATTCTGGCGACCACGAGTTACAGAATGCCACAGAGGCCATTTGCGTCGATGGTGGTGCCTCTCTGCATACATCCCACCGCCGGCTCAAGTAGTGGGCGCATGAGATCGTAGCAGTGGAGCGGTCGTCCGACGCACGGAAGCCGCTAAAATGGTCGAGCACGCCCATCATCTTCGGCACCGAGGACCACCCTGACCGCACTACTGCGGTCAGGTGCTTGTCATTCTTGCCAATGATCCGCAACCTCAAGGTGACAAAGATGCTGGTTGACCGCGGGGCCAGTCTAAATTTGATCTCGCCTGTTGTGGTCAAGAGGCTACAGATCCCTGATGGAGACCTCGAGGAGACGGGCACGTTCCAAGGTGTCAACCCGGGGAGGAGCCAACCAAAGGGAAAGGTCATGCTGCCCGTGACGTTCGGAGGCGAGCTGAACTACAAGACGGAGAGGATTGTCTTTGATGTAGCCGAGATCCCCATGCCCTACAACGGGATTCTTGGCCGCCCAGCACTATCCAAGTTCATGGTGGCTTCGCATTACGCCTACAACACGCTGAAGATGCCAGGGCCGATGAACATCATCACCGTCCCCTCCGACAAGAAAGACGCGTTGATTTGCGCTGACCAACTCTACCGGGAAGCAGTTGCAGCGGCTGCTGCCAAGGCACCCGCTCCTGCCGACGAAGTCCCGGGAGGGAAGAAGACTGGCGAGACCCCTCGCACCCACTCCGGCAAGCGCACCTCTTCGGGGTGTTGCACTCCCGTTGAGGACGTGCCAGAGAGCTCCACCGGCAAGAGCAAGAAGTCTAGAGCTGCACCACCAGAGACCAAGAAGGTGTCCGTCAAGGAGGACGGTGCGGGGGGAGCTTTTACCATAAGCTCCACCCTCGACGGCAAATAGGAAAGCGAGCTCGTCACTTCCTGTGGGCGAATGTCGATGTGTTTGCATGGCAAGCCTCTGACATCCCCGGCGTTCCCAGGGAAGCGATTGAGCACCATCTTGCTGTCTGTCCTCATGCACGGCCCGTCAAAGCAGAAGGTCAGGAAGCAAGCTCTGGAGAGGCAGGAGTTCATCATGGAGGAGATCAGGAAAGTAGAGGCGGCAGGCTTGGTAAGAGGGGTACTCCATCCGACGTGGTTGGCCAACCCGGTAGTGGTGCGCAAGGCAAACAGGAAGTGGAGACTGTGTATTGATTACACAGACATCAATAAAGCTTGTCCAAAGGATCCCTTCCCATTGCCGCGCATTGACCTGATTATTGACTCCACGGCCGGGTGTGACCTGTTATCTTTCCTCGACGCCTACTCAGGGTACCACCAGATCTTCATGACCAAAGAAGACGAGGAGAAGATAACATTCATCACCCCATGTGGTACGTATTACTTTTTACGGATGCCTTTCGGGTTGAACAGTACTGGCTCAACCTTTGCAAGAGCAGTCCAAATTGGTTTTGAGCCCCAGCTACATAGAAATATGGAAGCTTATATGGATGACATAGTGGTCAAAACCAAGGACAAGGGAACGCTCGTGCAAGATCTGGAGGAGACATTTGCGAACCTACGCAAGATCAATCTCAAGTTGAACCCTGAGAAGTGTCTCTTCGGTGTCCCGTCCGGCAAGCTTCTCGGTTTATTTGTGTCGTAGCGCGGGATTGAGGCAAACCCAGATAAGATCAATGCCATTGAGCAGATTAAGGCACCTAAACGTATTAAAGACGTGCGTCAGCTCACTGGATGTGTTGCCCCCATGAGCAAATTCATCTCCAAGTCCGCGGAGCGTGCACTTCCCTTTTTCAAGATCTTGAAGAAGATGGGCCCAATGGAGTGGATCCCGGAGGCCGAGGCAGCACTGCAGGACTTGAAGAAGTACCTCTCCTCTACCCCAGTGCTGGTTGTGCCCAAACCACAAGAACCGTTGCGGGTGTACCTAGCGGCAACGAATCAGGTGGTTAGCGCCGCACTGGTGGAGCAGAGAGAGGTCAACAAAGAGGCAGCAGCAGCGGCAGAGTCAATGGACCGCGAGCCGGAACCATCCCTGGCAGGGCTCGGTCCCGACAAGACTGAGTCCCCCGGCGGAGGCTGACGCCAGTGCGACAGGGTCACGCGACTGGGTGAAGTGGCACAGAAGAAGAAAATGGTGCAGCACCCAGTTTACTTCATCAACTCCCTCTTGCAGGGGGCTAGGTCGAGGTACTTAGGTGTGCAAAAGTCGCTCTTCGGCCTCCTTATGGCCTCGAGGAAGTTGCGTCATTACTTCCAAGCGCACGAGATCACCATGGTCACCCGCCTCCCGTTGCAACGGATATTTTGCATAACCCAGATGCAACAGGGAGGATCCTGGAATGGGCCCTGGAGCTGTCGAGTTTTGGTTTAAAGTTCGAAAGCACCTCGACGATTCAGAGTAGAGTCTTGGTGGACCTGGACACCCGACGAGGAGGTACAGGAGACAACTCTCCCCGACAAGAAAAGGAGCCACAATTGGATCATGTACTTTGATGGGGCTTTTTCGCTGCAAGACGCTGGTGCTGGTGTGCTGCTTGTCGCACCCACCGGAGAGCACCTCAAGTATGTCATCCAAATGCACTTTCCCTGGGAGATATCAACTAACAACACCGCCGAGTACGAGGGCTTGCTTGCCGGTCTCAGGATCACAACGGACCTTGGAGTTAAAAAGCTCATCGTCAGGGGTGACTCGCAGCTCGTCGTTAGGCAGGTCAACAAAGATTATCAAAGCCCGTTAATGGAAGCTTACGTGGATGAAGTGACGAAACTGGAGGAGCGCTTTGACGGTATATGAGCAGATCATGTCCTCCGGACAGAAAACGACATCGCCGACTACCTGTCAAAGCATGCTGCCCTCAAGCTACCTGTGAAACCAGGTACTTCTGTGCTTCGGTTAACTCAACCATCCGTCGAACCATCAATCGAGCAGAACAAGCGGAGGAAGCTAGGCCCCGGCAAGTACTTCCCCACTGAGCTCCCCGGAGCCGCTGGCGAGGATGTTGTCGTGGATGTCGATCCTGCCGTGGGGCAACCGACTCCGACAGGGCCTCGGGCCATGTCCGTAGAGACGGCCGCTCCCATGGCAGAAGAGATGCCTTTGGTCCTTGCCGTCGAGCCACAGGCTCCGACATGGGTGCAGCACACCGTCCAATTCCTCCAAATAGGAGAGCTTCCTGAGGAGCAGGAAGAGGCAGAGAGAGTAGCCCGCCGGTCTGCTCTGTACCAATTCATTGACAACATCTTGTACAGAAAGCGACCGAATGGGGTGAAATTGAAGTGCATCTCCCAGGAGGAAGGACTAGAGTTGTTGGCAGAGATACATGGAGGCATATGTGGCTCCCACATAGGGTCGAGGGCCCTTGCCGGCAAGGCTTTCCGGTAAGGTTTCTTCTGGCCCACAACCCTCCAGGATGCAACAACACTAGTAACCAAGTCTGAAGCGTGCCAGTTCCATTCAAAGAAGCTTCATCAACCAGCTCAAGCCCTTCAAACCATCCCTCTCTCCTGGCCCTTCTCGGTCTAGGGGCTCGACATATTGGGGCCTTTCCCTCGTGCCATCGGGGGCTTTGAGTACTTGTACGTTGCAATCGACAAGTTCACAAAGTGGCCGGAGGTGGAAGCAGTGAGGAAGGTGACATCACAGTCGGCCATCAAGTTCTTCAAAGGGCTAGTTTGCCGTTTCGGTGTACCCAATAGGATCATCACCGACAACAGCACACAGTTCACGAGCCACGCCTTCATGCAGTAGATTGAGGATCTAGATAGCAAGGTCTGTTTTGCTTCCGTGGCACACCCACGAAGCAACGACCAAGCAGAGAGAGAAAATGCTAAAGTTCTGTGAGGCTTAAGAAGGAAGACCTTTGACAGGCTACGCAAGAGTGGAAGGCGCTGGATTGACGAGTTGCTGGCGGTTCTTTGGTCAATCAGAACGGCGCCAAATTGAGCCACCAGCCAGATACCCTTTGCCCTGGTCTACGGGGCAGAAGCAGTTCTCCCCACGGAACTCATATAGGGGTCACCTCGAGTGCTCGCTTATGATGAGCTTGAGCAAGAACGATTGCGGCAAGATGACGCAACACTCCTTGAGGAAGATCGTCTCCAGGCGGTTGTGAGAGCAGCACGCTACCAGAAAGCCTTGCGCCGCTACCATAGCCGCAAGGTTCATGCCCGGAGCTTTGAGGAAGGTGACGTTCTTCGGCACATTCAGTCGGCCAAGAATTCCAACAAGTTGACGCCAAACTGGGAAGGCCCTTCTCGGGTAACGTGAGTCACCAGGCCTGGCGCAGTCTGCCTGGAGAGTGAAGATGCCATTCTAGTGAGCAACTCCTGGAACATCGAGCTTCTTCGTAAGTTTTACCCATAAGGAACAGCTGTCGGGCCTCCTGGCAAGCCACCTTTTGTACAAGCTTGCCAAAAAGGCATGTGACCCTTTGTACAAAGCCAGGCGCAGACCTGAGCATAAATAAATGAAGCGCTGGCGCCCTAAGTCATAGCATGCATGCTAGATTGAGTCTCTCCTCGGTTAGAGTTGATAGTGCTTAGCGGTGACTAACCCCTAGGATAGAGGTCGAGTTCGCATCATTTTGTTCCTATCCTTCCTCTTTGGTATGCAGGGTACATGTTATGTTTCCGCCAAGCCAAGTGGAAGGAAGAGAACAAGCCAGCACCTCGGGCTCGGCAAGCTGAGCTTGCCGAGGACAGAAGGCACGGAGGTCCACCCACGGCAAGTCAAGATTGCCGGGGGATGCAGATTCAGAAAAGTTTCCCCATCCCCTGTCATGCATTTCTGTATGAAACTTGGGATGTACTGAACCTCGTTTTGTTCCAAGGCTATCGTGCTCCCCTCGTTCCTATTATCTAAGAACTCCTTGGTTTGGAATATGGTTGTAGCCACGGTGGCAAGGAAGCAAGTGTAGGGCCCACCCCCACTTCGTCCCTACTTCCGCCGAAGGCGTGAATATGGGTGAATGGAGTGGGGGAACGGCGAGGCCTGCTGCCAGGCAACAACGCTTATATTGAAAATAACAAGGACTTATTCCTTGGTATGGGCCTTGCTCACACGCACACACAAGACCCAGCAAGCACCCTTTTTCCATTAATACGTTCCATGCAGGTATAGTAAGTACGGAACATAAACATGAATAGGGAGGTTGAAGGTTTTAGATCTAAATAAGGCCCGTAGGCTTACAAGTTAAAAAAAAGATAAGGTGCCCGTAATCCTTTTCTTGTCCCTTTCCTCAGGAAATGAAACAAGAAAACAAAAGGGAAAAAGGGGCGCCTAGGCGAGGTACAAGCAGCAGAAGGCGCTAAGAGAACATGCCGATGGTCGCCAAGGAGAGGGTCGGTGGCGGTGGCACCGGAGGAAGAGCTGGAAGATGAGGCAGCAACCCATCAATACACTATAAAGGCGTCGGTGCCATCGTACTTCGACTTGACGGCCCGCCACCTGCCTTCTTCGCCTTCTCCGGCCTCCCTATGCTAACCGCCCAAGGAGGTGACCCCAATATGTTCAAGGAGACGGCGACATGGATGATGGGGTCGCTGGTGTCGCCTCGGAGCGGCGCGCCTGACGCCTAGTCGGACCCGTCATCCTGCCGCCTGTTCCCCTTGTCGTCGCTACCGATGTCCTCCTCATCACTCTCGCTCGAGGAGGAATCTTCATCGTCAGAGGAGCTCTCCACGCAGCACCTTACGCGAGTCCCGAAGTGCCCAAATACCATGATGGAGAGGAGGCTGGCAAAGGTCTTCTACCCTTTGAAATGGAGAGTGAGCCCCTCCGTCAGGCTGTGGATGCGGGCAAAGGTCTTCTACCCTCGGCGAAGATACATGACGTGAGGGGCGGGGAACTCGACGTCGGCCCATGTGCCACTGTTCCCGCAGCCCCTCATATGCAGCCACAGTGCCTGCGGAGGGTCTATTTCCATCTCCCGCGCAAATGGGTTTGGAAGGCGAAGACGACGGCGCGGCGGCTGGCGCAGCCTGATGAAGAACTCGTAAGGGTTATCCCCGGCGTGGCCCTCCACCGGGGGAGGGGCTCCTCGCGGAGGCGAGGCCGATCTACCGCCACGTCCTCCTCTTCCAGGAGCGTCGGGATGGCCTCGGCCATGCTCCCTCCCCCTCCCTCTAACGCCCGGCTCCGCCGCTACGAGATCTTGGGGAGAGGTGATGCGCTGTCAAGAGGAGACCCTCGCCGCCACCGATGAAGCATCACCGCGCCCTCTTACCATGGTTGAAAAGAGGAAGGAGCAAAGATGAGGAGAGGCGGAGGATGGGGGACTGAGAGGCACCGTTCCTCCCGCTCCCCCTCCTTATAAAGAGATGGGAGTGGGGCTCGACCGCCCCTCTCGGCAAGTCCGGCTCATTGACAGCGGGCGAGGCCGTCGACCGCCTCCCCGCCAAATTGAAGGCGCATGGGAATCGACCCACACATGCACGTCTTCCTGTATCCCGCGCACCTACCATTCGCTCTGCATCATGCATGCGGCATACGTGGCGCGAGAGACACGCGTAATGGGACGCGTGGAGCGACGGTTCCAAAGAGAGGACGGTAAATGAGCAGTAGCCCTACGGTCTCAAAGGGACATGCAAGCCGCCTCTTTACTATCCACCACAGATGACGCAAGCATGCTTAGATCATCCGCATGTGCAACCCCCATGTCACGCACTTAACGCAGATCGTGGAAAAGCGCAGCGGGCCGAATTTTTTTACTGCGATAAAAACCGCCCCGCCTGCCCGCACACCGTTTTTGGGCCTGGCCCAACAACGTGTCGCCCTTATGTGTGGCCCAGGCCTGGGGGCTCCTGTCGGTGTACAAAAGTAGGGGCACAACTTTTGTACCCCTTTACTTGTGCGTGGGCAGTTAGAGCCACGCGCCACGACCACGAGCGGCAAGGCAGGGGAGGTGAATCGAGGCAAAACCAAAGTCCAAGGCAAATAAGACAACGCCAAGGGCCAAGACCATAGAGAGCAAATGGGCGAAGCAGGTTTCCCCGACAAGACTCTTGTCGGATCAGCCTCAGTTGCCCCAGCAAGACCCTTGCCAGGGGCGGCTCGCCAACACCAGCGGAGTAAGCGACCCTTGAACCCACGGCCTCCAACATCATCAACCACGTTTGGCAAGGGCTCGGGAGGCACCTGCATGCTGACATGCAGGTCTTTGTGAAGACAAAGAACATATGAGATCAGATGAGGATCAGAAGATGGCAATCCTTGGCGAGACCTTAGCCAAGGAAACCCAGAAGACCCCCGGCAAGATCCTTGCCGGGGACAGCAACGCGCCACGGCAAGACCTTTGCCCGAACCACCCGACAAGGCTCTTGCCAAGGGCGTCAGCGGGGCCGCAGCGAGACCCGCACCAACCAAGTCTCCACCGCCGTTCACATGCAGCTGCCAGCCCAACCAGCTGGGCAGGAACCTGCGTGGCAATATGCATCTTCCAGGCCAACTCAGCACGCGCCTGTGTGGCGGCATGTAGATCTTCGTGAAGTCTCCACCACCGTTCCACCTCAGCTGCCTGCCTGCCTACATGGCACCGCATGCATCACTGGCCAGGGCGCGTGTCGAGGCAAGGAGGAGCAGCAATGGACAGGACGGGACTCGCTCCCGTCCCGAATAAAGCAAGAGGACACCTAAGCTACGCATTAAATGCGTCCTGTCCTGTAATGCGAGCGATAAGCTCATAGCACTATAGGCCTTTCCACCTCCTGTGTGCCACAGTGGCAGCCCCTTTCGACTATAAAATGAGAGGGATTCGGCTCTTTTGGACCACGCAACCACCATAGCCAGTTCAAGAGCTGAAGAACACTCAATATATCCACCAAAGCAGGACTAGGGTTTTACGCATCCTCGCGGCCCGAACCTGGGTAAATGATCCTTGTGCTGATTGCTAATCCTGCTCTTCTCACAACCCCGCGCCCCGGCAACCATAGAAGGGATCCTCGTGATCCCATAGGTGTCATTTCCCACCGACAGATTGGGATGAGAGAAGCTGGTATGAACTCGACCTCTCTTGTTTTTGTAAATATGATTAGCTAATCATTCCTGATTCAGCATATTATGAATAAACATGTTTGCAATGACAATTAGAGATTATAGTTTATTATGCCATGCTTAATTAGCTATGAGTTATAATGGTTTACCTTGCATGCCAACATGCTATTAAAATGGTTGTGATGTGGTATAATAGGGTGGTATCCTCCTTTGAATGAATTGAGTGACTCGACTTGGCACTTGTTCACGCATGTAGTTGAAATAGAATCAACATAGCCTTCACGATATTTATGTTCATGGTGGATTATATCCTACTCATGCTTGCACTTAGTGTCTATTAATTTTAATGCATGTTCATGACTGTTGTCGCTATCTCAGTTGGTCGCCCCAGTCTTCTGCTAGCCTTCACTTGTACTAAGCGGGAATACTGCTTGTGCATCCAAACTCCATAAACCCCAAAGTTATTCCATATGAGTCCACCATACCTTCCTATATGTGGTATCTACCTGCCGTTCCAAGTAAATTTGTATGTGCCAAACTCCAAACCTTCAAATGAAATTATGTTTTGTATGCTCGAACAACTCATGTATCAATTAGGGATGTTTGTATCTTCCATGCTAGGCGGGTTATTCTGAAGAGGAGTGGACTCCGCTCCTCATTCACGAGAAAATGGCTGGTCACCGGGATGCCCAATCCCATGCTCAAATCAAATCAAAATAATTAAACAAAACTCCCCCAGGATTGTTGTTTGTTGGAGGCACCCGTTGTTTCAGGCAGGCCATCGTTTGATGCTTGTTGGTGGAGGGGGAGTATAAAACTTTACCATTCTGTTTGGGAACCGCCTATAATGTGTGTAGCATGGAAGATATCGAGATCTCATAGTTGTTATGTTAACAATGAAAGTATACCGCTCAAAATACTATTATCTCTGTTTTTAAAATCGAGCTCTGGCACCTCTACAAATCCCTGCTTCCCTCTACGAAGGGCCTATCTATTTACTTTTATGTTGAGTCATCACCCTCTTATTAAAAAGCACCCGCGGGAGAGCACTGCTGTCATTTGCATGTAGTACTATTAATTAATATTGGGTACGACTATGATTGGATCTCTTTAGTCAGTCCTTGATCTTTAAAGGTGCTCTGCATTTATGTTTTGCGGTCTCAAAAAGGGCTAGCGAGATACCATCTTGTTATATCATATTATGATTGTTTTGAGAAAGTGTTGTCATCTGAGTTTTCTTATTATTGCATGCTAGTTGGTTATGCCATTGATATGAGTAAAAGTGAGACCTAAGTGTTATTGTGAATGTGGTTAGTCATAGTATTTGCTGAAAACTTAAATGCTAGCTTTACATATTTACAACAAGAGCAAACAGAGTTTGTAAAAGTTTTTTCTTTATCACATTTAGTTTATCAACTGAATTGCTTGAGGACAAGCAAAGGTTTAAGCTTGGGGGAGTAGATAAGTCTCCGTCCTATCTACTTTTCCAAACACTTTTGCCCTTGTTTTGGACTCTAATTTGCATGATTTGAATGGAACTAACCCAGACTGACGCTGTTTTCAGTAGAACTGCCATGGTGTTATTTTTGCGCAGAAATAAAAGTTCTCGGAATGACCTGCAAATCCATGGAGTCACTTTTTAGAATTAATAAAAAATACTGAAGAAAGAATTAACAGCAGGGGGGCCACACCTTGGTCACAAGGGTGGGGGGTGCGCCCCCTCCCCTAGGGTGCGCCCCTTGCCTCGTGGGCCCCCTGGACGTCCACCGACCTCAACTCCAACTCCATATATTTGCTTTCGCGGAGAAAAAAAATAAGTGAAGAAGGATTCATCGCGTTTTACGATACGGAGCTGCTGTTGGATTTCGAGTTCCGGCTATACCCTTAAGGTTCGAACTCTGGGGTGCACGCGAAGATCTTTCTCCTATCGATCTACACCCTCGCCACGCCGCGAATCTAAGCTAGCAAGATGAACAACACAAGGGACGCAAGATTTATAGTGGTTCAGGCCACCATTGTGGTGTAATACCCTACTCTAGTGTGTGGTGTGTGGATTGCCTCTTGGGATGATGAGGAATAGTATAGGTGGAAGAACCGCCTCGCGAGGGGAGGAGTTCTTGTGCTGGTGTGGGTGATTCTGGTCAGGGTTCGATTGGTCAATCCCCTACCTTGAGAGTGGCTACTCCTATTTATAGAGGCCTTGGTCCTCTTCCCAAATATTGAGCGGGAAGGGATTCCACAATGGCGGGATTTGAAGGGGGACGGCTACTACAAGCTATCCCGACTAAAGGTGGTCTTTGACTGTCAAAAGCACTGGCGATGACGCCGTCTTGGGCTCCATGGTGATCTCTGCCTTGACATCCTCCTAGTCCTGGTCTTGTTGCACCGATAGGGAAACCTTTGCCTGATGCCTTGGTACTCTGCGCCTACGCTTGCCCGCTTAGCACCAAAGGGGAAATAAGGACACTGCGCTGGCCTACGCCCGCCTGGTCTCAATCGTCATGGCTTGCGTCATGCGCACCTTGCAAGGTACTCCTCGCCTTGATCTATGTGCCTCCTCGCGAGCCTCCCTAGTGAGGTCGTTCCTCGCGAGGCCTTGCGCCATCCGCCCCGCGAGGGTCTTGAACCTGGGTTGATGTAGACGGGCCAAACTGGGCCATTGATGAGCCGCGCCGCAGGCCGAAGGCAGGCAAGTCTGGATACCCCCATATCCAGGACGCTGATAGTAGCCCCCGAAACCAAGGTGCGGACTTGGCTTAGCGTCGAAGCCAAAGGTCAAGTGCAGAGCGCCGCGGGCCCCAACAGCCTGATGCCTTGGGCGATGCGTGGCGACTTGATTGGACGTGGGCGTGTCCGCTTCCCCACGGTTCCTTGGCAACTGCCCGATTTGACAAGAGCCTGTTGCATGCAAACAGAGGGTCATCATTACCTGTGATCGTGGAGGCCGACCGTTGGCCTCCTCCGGGCTATAAGTGGGGGAGGTTGGAAGCCCCCATTGCGCCTTTCTCCTTGCCCCGCCTGCTTCTTCTTCCTTCTTGTTCTGGTTTCCTACTGCACCCCATGGAGCCTACGAGGAGCTTCTCAGCCGCGGAAAAGGGGAAGGCTCACCGAGATGAGCCTGTCCCTCCCCCAGCCAGACGCGACCGTGTCCGCCCTTGCTAGCATCCTGCGACTCCCATTGCAGCCCCTCGTGGTCGCGGCCCATTGCGTGGGGCTGGCTGCCCGCACCGAGGCAACTTGGAAGGCGGAGGAAGGCGCGCCGTGGCCGCGCGGCCTCCCCGGCCATGCTTCCATTCAGCGGAGGTGCTACCAGAGTTTGTTGTTTGGTCGGACGAACCGGTCGGCAACTGGCTCCAACTCCCTTGCTTCTTTGCCGGTGAACTGCCGGCTGTCGGCCCCGGTGGGCTTTGGCTGCATGCGGACACCTGTTGTAGCAGGGCCTCCTGGGTTGCGGTGGAGATCTCTGTCGCTGGGAACGTAGCCCTGGCCCAGGGCTGGCAGACGTTTGCCTGCACGTGGGGCCTGGGCAGGCGGTGCACTCTTCACTTCAAGTTCGACGGCGATGCGACCCTCTATGTGAGGGTGTTTAGGGAGGACGGCCGGGTGCTGCCCCAAAGACGACGACGGTGATGAGGTGCTTGCCCTTGGCGATGGCAGGGACGATGGCGAAGGTGGGCCCGCATCTGGCGGCGCCCGCCAGTCGCCAAGCTTTGGGGGCTCCTCCTCTGGCGACAGCTCCTCCAGCGGCGGCCGTGACCAGCCTCCACGCCGCGCCCGCTTCGAGGGAGGCAGCAGGGCATCCTGCTGCCGCGCCCCGGTGAAGCGTGAGGAAGAGTCCGATTGAGCTCGCGAGGTGGACGCGGTTCCTCCCCTCGTGATTTGTCGCGCGGAGCTTGCCGTCTTGATTTTGTTTTCTTCCTTTTCCTGCATCGAGAGAGAGAGCAGTATGGAGCCCCGTGGGGGCATGTAACAGACATTTATCCCTAGCTATTACGCTATATTTCCCGTTACCGTGTTGTGTCGCTGCATTGTGGTTATGTGCTCGTGTGTATGAACAACTTAGCTCGGGATGCTTGTAGTAGTTTTCGCCTCGTGTGGCCCCCGCCCGAACCCTTGCCAGGCGTAGTAAGATCTGCAAGATTAGCTGGGAGAACAGTTCCCAAACCTTGGTCGCAAGGGTTGCTGGCTCAGGTCCGGAGCTTTTGTGCCGCGATGCCCATGGGGCATGGACAGGGAGGGGTGCTCCAACTGTAAGTTTGTAAGAGAGCCTCGCAAAAGCTAAGCGAAAAGGTGGGACTCACGAGGGCATCTGTGCAGCCCGCTCGCGAGGTTGAGAGAGAGCGAGCCGCACAAAAACTGAAAACAGGGGGCAAGAGAAGAAGATGGCGAACAATACTTAAAACAATGTCAAAGAAGGGCTCCAACAAAAGGGGGAACAGGCCAACTGCGGAAAGCAAATGAAAAGCCCCGTCCGGCACCTAGCTTAGTCTTCGACGTCTTCTCACCAGCATGCAGCTAAGTGCTGCCACTGGGCATGGGCGAGAGCCCCCGATGCCCAAGGGCGGCACTCCAGAGACTATGTGGTGTGTACAACCCCAACTCATTATTACGAGAGTGTCACGAGTGGCAAGCTTCACAGGCACCGGGCCTTCTTCATAGGCGCTGGGCCTTTTTCGCTTCACAGGCACTGGGCCTTTTTGGCTTCACAAGCTCTGGGCCTTCTTCACAGGCACTTGGCCTTTTTGGCTTCACATGCACTGGGCCTTCTTCATAGGCACTGGGCCTTTTTGGCTTCACAGGCACTGGACCTTCTTCACATGCACTAGGCCTTTTGGCTTCACAGGCACTGGGCCTTCTTCACAGGCACTGGGCCTTTTTGGCTTCCCAGGCACTGGGCCTTCTTCACAGGCAGTGGGCCTTTTTGGCTTCACAAGCACTGGGCCTTCTTCACAGGCACTGGGCCTTTTTAGGGGTAGAACTTCCGGAGGTGCTGAATGTTCCATGCGTTCGGGATGGGCACTCCCTCTTGAGTCTCCAGGTGTGCGGAGCCGGCCTGGAAATATGGACAACTTTGAACAGGCCCTCCAACATGGGTGAGAGCTTGTGCAGCCCTTCCCTAGAGAGCACCCGCCTGAGCACGAGGTCACCTACCTCAAAAGTCCTTGGGCTAATGTTGCGGCAATGATACCGCCACAGAGCCTGTTGGTACCTTGCTGCTCGGAGAGGAGCCTCCCGACGGTGCTCCTCCCCCAACACTAGGTCCATCCCCCGCATGGCGTCCTGCTGTGCTTCGTCAAACGCCAGGACCCGTGCGGAGCAATGTCTGACCTCGTGAGGGAGGACCGCCTCCTCTCCGTAGACGAGGAAGAACGGGGCCTCGCCAGTCGGCTTGGTGGCGGTGGTGCAGATGGACCACATCACAAATTGGAGCTCGTCATACCAGCCCCTACCGCAGGCCTCCAGTTTCTTCTTGAAGTTCCTGGTTTTGAGGCCTTTCAGGACTTCCACGTTGGCGCGCTCGGCTTGGCCGTTACTCCGAGGGTGTGCAACCGAAGCGTAGCATATCTGCGTTCCAAGGCTAGCACAATATGTTTTGAAGAGGTTGCTGGTGAACTGCGAACCGTTGTCAGTGATGATGCGGTTAGGGACCCCGAAACGGCTTGCGAGGCCCTTGATGAACTTGACCGCCGAACCAGCCGGGATGGTGCGGACAACTTCCACTTCTGCCCACTTGGTGAACTTGTCGATGGCAACGTAGAGGTACCGGTAGCCCCCAGGCGCTCGAGGGAATGGTCCCAAGATATCCAGACCTCAAACTGCGAACGACCATGAGAGCGGAACGGTCTGCAGGCCCTGCGCCAGCTGATGTATCTGCTTGGCATTGAACTGGTAGGCTTCGCAGGCCTTCACCAGCTCGACTGTGTCATTGAGTGTCGTGGGCCAGTAGAACCCGTTGTGGAACGCCTTGCCGACGAGGGTCCTGATGACGAGTGATGCCCACAATCTCCGCAGTGTATGTCGGCTAGCAATTCCTTCCCCTGTTCCCTGGAGACGCAACGCAAGGAGACGTCATTTGGCCGCTTCCGGTAGAGCTCTCCATCCCGGATGCAGTAGGTTGTGGCCTAGCGGGCTATGCGCTCCGCGTACTCCTCCTTCTCCGGTAGCATCCCCTGTATCAGGTAGTCCTTGAATTCTGTAATCCAGCATTCCTCCTGAGGCTCCATTGCCAGGAGAAAGCGTGCTCGCGAGGTCGGGCCACAGGCCGAGGCCCCTATGGCAGGCAGTTGAGGGAGTTCCTCCCGATGTTGCGCTGTGCTTGACAGTGAGGGTGCTGCCGATGGCTTGAAGAACCGCTCCTCGAAAACTCCAGCCTCCTGAGGCAGCTGCCTGGATGCCCTCTTGGCGATGTCATCAGCCTCTTGGTTGGTGCCGCGGGGCACGTGCTGCAGCTCCAGCCCCCAAAACTGCTTTTCCATCCTGCGCACCACTACCAGGTACGCGTCCATGTGTTCGTCCTTTGGCTCGTACACCTTCTTGGAGAAGTTGACGAGGAGCTGTGAATCACCCTTGGTGACGAGGCGCTTCACTCCCATAGCTACCGCAGCCTTCAAGCCCACTATGAGGCCTTCGTATTCTGCTATGTTGTTGGAGACCTTTTCGCCATGCTGGAAACAGAGCTGCACAGCGTAATAGAGCTTGTCCTGAGTGGGGGATATGAGCACCGCCAGCCCCTGTGCAGTGCCGCGAGAATGCTCCATCGAAGTACATGACCCAACCTTCCGGTGCCTCACTCCCTGGGGAAAGTGCCATGTCTTCGCCTGCTTCGAGCCTCGGTGCCTCTGTCCATTCTGCCATGAAATCTGCAAGTGCGGCTCCCTTGATGACCATGGTCATGCTAAACTCCAGCTGAAACGCTTGCAACTCGATGTTCCATTCAGCGACCCTCCCAGCAGAATTGGGGTTTCTGAGTACCCTTTCCAGTGGGTAAGCAGAGACGACCTTAATGGGGCGACCTTGAAAGTAGTGCCGCAGCTTCCGCGAGGCCTCCAGTAGCACGGGCATGAGCTTCTGGGGCATGGGGTACCGTGCCCTTGCATCCCACAGTACCGTGATGACGAAGTATACTGGATGCTCGACGAGGGCGGGCGTGCTGACGAGGTCTGATCCCTCCGGAGGGCCATGCGCCTCCTAAGGCAATGGAAACTCCAGCACCTAGCCACCTGGTGAGGTCCCTCCGACCCTGGGGGCGTCCTCCTATGGAGGCTGGCTTCCGTCTGCCAAGGCCACAGTCATTACGAGGCCTTCTTGGTCTTGCGCGGCCTTAGTCGGTCATGGCGTGGCCTTGGCGTGGCGCTCTTTCCGGACCGCCACCAGAGCTGCGCTGGAGAAGTAGGGTGTGGCGGCCAGGTATAGCACCAGGGGCTCGAGGGGGCATGGCGCCACCATCACCGGAGGGCTGGTTAGGTACTTCTTGAGGTCCTGAAACGCTTGATCGGCATCCTGCACCCATTCAAACGGGCCCTTCTTCTTCATTAGTTTGAAGAAGGGCAGGGTGCGCTCCCCCAACTTTGAGATGAAGCATCCTAATGCCGTCACGCGCCCGACGAGCTTCTGCATTTCTCTGAGGGTTTGCGGTGGACTCATGTCTTCAATTGCATTGACCTTCTTTGGGTTGGCCTCGATCCCTTTGTGGGACACGAGGAAACCCAGAAGCTTGCCTGAAGGAACCCCGAAGACGCATTTCTCCGGGTTGAGCCATAGGTCCACCTTGCGAAGGCTTGCAAAGGTCTCTTGTAGGTCTTGGATCATAGTCTTCGCCTCCCGAGACTTCACCACAATGTCATTGATGTAAGCCTCGGCGTTCTTCCCGAGCTGCTGGCCCAAAGCGATGTGCATCAGCCACTGGAAGGTTGCTCCTGCATTGCGCAACCCGAACGGCATGCATGTGTAGCAGTATACCCCACATGGGGCAAGAAAGCCGTTTTTTCCACATCTTCTACCGCCATATTGATTTGGTGGTAGCCCGAAAATGCGTCCAAGAAGCACATCAAGTCGCACTCGGCGGTGGAGTCGACGATTTGGTCGATGCGGGGGAGCGGAAACGGATCATGAGGGCAGGACTTGTTGAGGTTGCTGAAGTCGACGCACATGCACTCCTTTCCTCCTTTCTTCGGTACGACCACGGGGTTCGCCAACCATTTGGGGTAGCGAACCTCATGAATGACCCCCGCTGCCTCTAGCTTGTGAGTTTCCTGGACGATGAAGGTCTGCTTCTCCGTGGATTGCCCCCTAGCTTTCTGCTTCACGGAGCGCACATTAGGGCACACATTCAGGTGATGCTCAATCAGTTGCCTCGGGACCCTTGCCAGCTGCTTGGATTCCCATGCGAACACGTCCTTGTTTGCACGCAAGAACTCCACCAACGCTTCCTCCTGGTCGGGGCTTAGGTTGGCACCTATGGTGAAGGTGGCTCCGGAGGATCCATCCTCCTCAACTGGTATCTGCTTGGTTTCCGCCTTGCCCTGGGTGAATAGCTGCTTTTCTTGGTCAGCGCAGCTTCCTTGGCCTTGGTGACATCCGTGTTGGCAGGCTGCACTGCAGCGGCTGCCTTGGGAGCGAGCTTAAGTGCCAGCAGTGCATCCTTGGTATCCCCAGCCAAAGTTAGTACACCACTGCTCACAGGCATCTTAATGAGGTTGTAGGCCGGGTGGGTTGCCGCCATGAACCGGGCCAAGGTGGGGTACTCGAGGATGGTGTTGTACGGGAGGCCGATAGGCGCGATGTCGAAGTTGATCAGCTCTGTGCGGAAATTGTCGTGGGTGCCGAAGGTCACAGGAAGGCGGATCTGCCCCAAGGAGCTGGCGGAACAGCCTCCGACGCCGGAGAATGGCCTGATGGGTCAGAGCCGCTCCAACGGTACGTGGAGGAGGCTGAAGGCCTCCACCAAGAGCATGTTAAGGCCGGTGCCGCCGTTGATGAGAGTCCTGGTGATGGCCACCTGGCAGATGGTGGGCGTGCAGAGCATTGGGAGCGCCCCCGCGTAGGCGGTGTTGACGGGATGATCGTCCGAACTGAAGGTCAGGTCGGCCTTGGGCACCACCTAGCCCGGGGGAGATCCTTGCCGCCCGAGGGCGGCACTGATCTGGCGGACGAATGGCTTGATGTTGCGGTCCAGGGGTGGCGCTTGCGAGCCACCCAAGAGAGCTGCGACGATTGACGGTGCCGGCGCTGCATAGTGGGTGACTAAGAGGTTGCGCAGCTCCTCCCAGGAGGCCATGGAAGACGTGGGCAGGTTGAGGACCCAAGCGCGCGGGACCCTGGCGAGGGCCAGGGGAACCAGTTGGCCATGATCTTCTCGTCACCGCCGGCCTCGAGGACTGCCTCCCCGTACGCCAGCAGGAAGACCAGCGGGTCTGCCGCGCCATCGTAGCGCGGCAACATCTCTGGCTTGAACCTGTGCGGCCACTGCACCTGCCGCAGGGCGGGGGCCAAGGGTCGGAGCCCCCTGGCCCCAGCGCTCGCATCGGCCATCGGAGCTGGCAGCGCGCTGCCCGCCATGGGGGATGGAGCACGGTGTTGGTGGAGGGCAAGTCGACGGGAAGGAGAGCTCCCGCACACCCCTACCTGGCGCGCCAAATGTCAGATTTCGGGTTCCGGCTAAACCCTTAAGGTTTCAACTCTGGGGTGCGTGCGAAGATCTTTATCCTACCGATCTACTCCGTCGCCATGCCGCGGATCTAAGCTAGCAAGATGAACAACACAAGGGACGGAAGATTTATACTGGTTCAGGCCACCGTTGTGGTGTAATACCCTACTCCAGTGTGTGGTGTGTGGATTGCCACTTGGGTTGATGAGGAATAGTACAGGGGGAAGAACCACTTCGCGAGGGGAGGAGTTCTTGTCCTGGCGTGGGTGATTTTGGTTAGGGTTCGATTGGTCGATCCCCTGCCATGAGAGTGGCTAGTCCTATTTATAGAGGCCTTGGTCCTCTTCCCAAATAGTGAGCGGGAAGGGATTCCACAATGGCGAGATTTGAAAGGGGACAGTTAGTACAAGCTATCCTGACTAAAGGTGGTCTTCGACTGTCAAAAGCACTAGCGATGACACCGTCTTGGGCTCCACGTTGACCTCCGCCTTGCCATCCTCCTGGTCATGGTCTTGTTGCACCGATAGGGAAACCTTTGCCTGATGCCTTGGTACTCCGCAGCTGCGCTTGCCCCCTTAGCACCAAAGGGGAAATAAGGACACTGCGCTGGATGGCGCCCGCCTGGTCTTGATCGTCATGGCTTGAGTCATGTGCACCTCACGAGGTACTCCTCGCCTTGATCTCTCTGCCTCCTCGCGAGCCTGCCTGGTGAGGCCGCTCCTGGGGAGGCCTTGCGACATCCGCCCCGCGAGGGTCTTGAACCTGTGTTGATGTAGACGGGCTGAACTGGGCCACTGATGAGCCGCACCGCAGGTCGAAGGCAGGCAAGTCTAGATACCCCCATATCCAGGACGCCGACAGCTGCCGCCAAGCCCTAAAACTTCTTGGGAGGGTTGATCTGGAGTCCGTTCGGGGCTCCAGAGAGGGGAATCCATCGTCGTCGTCATCATCAACCATTCTCCATCACCAATTTCATGATGCTCACCGCCGTGCATGAGTAATTCCATCGTAGGCTTGCTGGACGGGGATGGGTTGGCTGAGATTTACCATGTAATTAAGTTAGTTTTGTTAGGGCTTGATCCCTATTATCCACTATGTTCTGAGATTGATGTTGATATGACTTTGCTATGCTTAATGCTTGTCACTAGGGCCCGAGTGCCATGATTTCAGATCTGAACCTATTATGTTTTCATGAATATATGTGAGTTCTTGATCCTATCTTGCAAGTCTATAGTCACCTATTATGTGTTATGATCCGTTAACCCCGAAGTGACAATAATCGGGATACTTACCGGTGATGACCGTAGTTTGAGGAGTTCATGTATTCAGTAAGTGTTAATGCTTTGGTCTGGTTCTCTATTAAAATGAGGCCTTAATATGCCTTAGTTTCCATTAGGACCTCGCTGCCACAGGAGGGTAGGACAAAAGTGACATGCAAGTTTTTTCCATAAGCACGTATGACTATATTCGGAATACATCCCTACATTACATTGATGAACTGGAGCTAGTTGTGTGTCACCCTATGTTATAACCATTACATGAGGAGTCGCATCTGACATAATTATCCATCACCTATCCAATGCCTACGAGTTTTTCACATATTGTGCTTTGCTTATTTACTTTACCATTGCCACTGTTACAATTACTACAAAACTTCTACTATTACTTTTGCTATCATTACCGTTACTTCCATACTACTTTGCTACTAAATACTCTACTACAAATACTAAGTTATCCAGGTGTGGTTGAATTGACAACTCAACTGCTAATACTTGAGAATATTCTTTGGCTCCCCGTGTGTCGAATCAATAAATTTGGGTAGAATACACTACCCTCGAAAACTGTTGCGATCCCCTATACTTGCGGCTTATCACAAATCACTACTCTAAGTACTGTTGCAAACCAATTCATATTTTGTTTTGCATTATGTCTACTGTAATATAACTTTTCCATGGCTTAATCCACTGATAGAAATTGATAGTTTCATCAAAACAAGCAAACTATGCATCAAAAACACAATCTGTCAAAAATAGAACAATCTGTAGCAATCTGAACATTCACCATACTTCTAATACCCCAAAAATTCTACGAAAATTAGGACAAATAAACAATTTGTAAAGAAAGACAGTGCAAAACGAATCAGAACCATTTGACGTTATAGTAAAAAAATGTAAAATCGTGCACTGCAGCCGAAGTTTCTATCCTGCACCATAGAAACCAACAAACATTGTAAACATCCTACAGGCAAACCTTGGCACATTATTTTAATAATACGATGGAATTGTACAAGGGGGTAATTATTTTTGATGAAAAGTTTCTGTAATTAAGATTCACAAAGTTTCCATCAGCATGAACAAAGTTCAAGGGTAGCTCCCACTTTAACAATGCTTATCTCTCTCACTTTCACTTTCCTTTTTGAAAAGTTTTGGGTTCCCCTCTTTATTTTTTTGTTTTTTAAACTATATAAAAGCACTCAACAGAAATAAATGACTCTCTAAAACTTCCGGTTGTCTCCCGGCAGCACTTTCTTTAAAGCCATTAAGCTAGGAATATAGTGCTCAGTTAATGAATCCACCCGAATCCCAAGGTATATCAAAGCCAATTTTAATTAACAATGATTTGGCATTTAGTAGTGAGCACAAAGCAACAAATATCATGTAATGACGAAGTCTAGCTCTATTCCTATGCATCAGCATGTCATAAAAGAACAATTCATGCAGACCAAGTAAAGGCCAATGCATAATATAAGCAGTTTCTTGCAATTTTATCATATTGGAAACATAGAGAGGTGGAGATATAGTTCCTCTATCATAATAATTGCAAGTAGGAGCAGCAAGCACATGCATATTATGTCTATCAAAATCATCATGTGTAGTAGTAAACCGCAACCCATCAATATAATTCATAATAAGCACAAACTTCTCCGATATAGTGTAGTTTCGAGAATTCAAAAAGATAATAGGACTATCATGCGTGGGTGCAATAGCAACAATTTCATGTTTAACATAAGCAACTATAGCAAGTTCATCTCCATAAGCATAATTCATATTGGCATCTTGGCCACGAGCATAGCAAGCATCATCAAAAATGGATATTTCAAGAGAATCAACGGGATCATAACAATCATCATAGCAATCATCCTTCGGTAAGCACAAAGGGGAAATAAACAATGTATGAGTTGAAGATTTACTCTCATTAGAAGGTGGGCACGGGTAGCTAATCCGCTCTTCCTCCTTTTGTTCTTCGCTCTCCTCATCATCTTTTTCATCCAATGAGCTCATAGTTTCATCAATTCCTTCTTCCATAGACTCCTGCAAAATATTAGTCTCTTCTTGGACAGCGGAGACTTCCTCAATAAATGCATCAATATCGGAAATGAATTCATAATTCTCATAGCAATATTTAAGTATAGCAAAATTTTTAGGTCTATAAACTGAATCGTCAAAATCTTCAAACTCTTTAAACAAAGATTCAATCTCATAAGCACCCATAAAAGCAACGAATTCTTCTATTTGTTCCACATCATAGTAATCATATATACCATTAGCATAAGAAGCTAAGGTTTTATTATTATTAAATTTGCATGAAAAGGGAAGGTGTGGAGCCTTCATCCTCGAGCAACAAGTATAATCATGTCTCAAGCATAGTTGCCTAGCATGCCAATACAACATATAAATTTCATCCCATAATAGTTTCCCTTTCTGAGTCAAGCTATAATCCATAAAGTATTCACGTTGATCCGACGTGTCTCCCATAACATAATTGAATGGGGTTTTCTCAGGATTATCAAAGTAGTACATAATTTCTTTCACATAACGAGCATCGAGGGTTTTAGGAGGTTCCCCATCTCCATGAGCAGCAAGTACACCTAATTTTTTTGGTATTTCGTGTTCCATATCCATAACTAAAGGTAGAAAACAGTTAAGAACATCAAATAAAAATTACTTGGTGATAAAGCAAACAAGCACGCACGAGAATATTCACCCCACGCTATGACTCCCCGGCAATGGCGCCAGAAAAAGGTCTAGATAACCCACAAGTATAGGGGATCAATTGTAGCCTCTTTCGATAAGTAAGATTGTCGAACCCAACGAAGAGAAAAAGGTAGAACAAATATTCCCTCAAGTTCTATCGACCACCGATACAACTCTACGCACACTTTGAAAGTGCTAGTTATCGACTAGAGGGGGGGTGAATAGGCGATTTTTATTAAAGTCTTCAAAACGTGGAAGTTTCGAAGACAAACAATAGAAATAACCTAATTGATATGCAGCGGAAGATAAACTACAACAAGCAAGCCATAGTCAAGTATGCAATAGCGTTAACGTACGAAGACTAATAGCTGCTAGGTAGTAGGATCAGGATGGAAGATAGTATGAAGCCAATCAACAATAGTAGTCAAGCAATGAAGTCAATCAGATAAGACAGATAAGAAATGACTTCACGAAGACAAACTCAAAGTAAAGGAGGGAAGAGATAGAACCAGTCACTTGTTGAAGACACAGGATTTGTTGGACCAGTTCCAGTTGCTGTGACAACTGTACGTCTGGTTAGGGAGGCTGAGATTCAACTCAGAAGACCATGTCTTCACCTTATTCCCCTTGAGCTAAGGACAATTAGTCCTCGCCTAATCACTCTGGTAAGTCTTTAAGGTAGACTTCCGAACCTTCACAGACTTCATTCACCCGGCAATCCACAATGACTCTTGGATGCTCAGAACGCGACGCCTAACCGGCTGGAGGGTACACAGTCCTCAACTGTAATAAGTCTTCAGGTCACACAGACAGAAAGACTTCAGTGATGCCTAACACTCTTTGGCTCTGGGTGTTTGGGCTTTGTCCTCGCAAGGATTTCTCTCTCTCAAATGCTTCGAGGTGGGTTGCTCTCAAACGACAAAAGTCGTATACTAACTCTGAGCAGCCACCAATTTATGGTGTAGGGGGTGGGCTATTTATAGCCACTAGGCAACCCGACCTAATTTGTCCAAAATGACCCTGGGTCACTAAGGAACTGACACGTGTTCCAAGGGTCAGATTTCAAACACACACGGCAACTTTACTTGGGCTACAAGCAAAGCTGACTCATCCAGCTCTGGATAAGATTTGCTCTCATTGTCTTCGCTCGAAGACATAGGATTTGGGTTGAGCATCACTTCAGTCACTCTGACTTAGTTCACTTGGACCCCACTTAACAGTACGGTGGTTCCTATGACTCAACAAAGAAGAAAAGGAAACAACGAAACCACACAGTCTTCGCGCTCCATAGTCTTCACGCAATGTCTTCTCATGTCATAGTCTTCAATATGAATATCTTCTCATACCACCATTGTCTTCAATGTCTTCATACATTTTTAGGGGTCATCTCCGATAGGTAAACCGAATCATTGAGGGACACTACCTGCGTTATCCTGCAATTCTCACAAACGCATTGGTCCCTCAACCAACTTTGTCGTCAATACTCCAAAACCAACTAGGGGTGGCACTAGATGCACATACAATCTCCCCCTTTTTGGTGATTGATGACAAACTGGTTGAAGTTTTCAACGGGGATAAAGTATGTGAAATTGTAAAGGATAGGAAATTGTCTTCATAAGTAGCAAGGCTCCCCCTGAAGATGTGCATATAAGTAATTTTGCTTTTGGAATGCAAATGCACATGGCAGGTTGTACTTGTGGAGATCCACTTCAACTTATGAAGATAATTCATCATGCATGAAATGATATAGCATATAGGATGACATGCATAATGAAAAATGGACGTCTGCAAGATGATCTAAGTGCGGAAGTTATCATCGCACATGCGGAATTTATCGTCGCATAACAGTAAAGCAAGTAAGTAGCAGACGACCATCAAGTTTAGGTGTTACAACTCAAAGAACCAAATGTTTTTAAAAAGCAAGAGTTGTAAGCACGAGGAAAAAATATAATGCAACCGCCCATATGAACCCGCTTGAAGACTATCAACTGATATGCTTCTCCCCTTTTTGTCAGTAAGGACCAAAAAGGTTTGAAGTCATAGAGCATCTACTCGTTAACATGAGTAGGTGAAGCAGCAGGGTTGTCATCATTGGGTGGCGGTGCAGATGAACTTGGTGCCGTGTCGATGCGCGCAGTAGTAGGAGGTGGTGAAGTAGCATCATCTTCACCATCGATCACTCTGGCATTTACCATTGCCGCGGAGGAAGAATATTCAGAGTCTTCAAGAGATGGAGTACGACATAGTACAACAGTCCGTGGAGGAGTGGAGTCAAACTGGAATCTTTCATTCAAGCCATCGTCTTGAAGATTAGCTTCAGCATAGAGCAGGGTCAAACTCTTCCATGATCGCCGGCAAGTTTCATGAGCAACAAAGGAATTCTTGGTGGCAAGGTTGCGAATGCGATTGACATCCACCAAGAGGCTTTGCATCTGTCTCTTGAGCCAGAAATGATGCTTATCCTGTTTCTGATGAAGGGCCACAAGAAGTTCTCGGTCGTTGAGAACACGGAAACGTTCGAGGCCTTTGGGCAATGGTGCTTTCAGTGGCTTCAGTAGGTGCTCGATGAGGCAGACGAGTATTTCCAGCCAGTGCATAGATTCGTGTTGCTGCTTGAACACCTTCAATGGGTTGAGTGAAGCTTTGGTGCTCGGCATTCTGAAGACAAAGAGGCTTCTTGGCAGGTTCGGGGTTTATAGCTTCAACTGACATATCAACCTCTGGTAGAAAAATCACATGATTGCGAGCAGATGGTTGATAGTTGACAGATGAGTGTCGCTTGATGAGGCGCATGACCCATGGAGCATAAAACTTCAGACCAAATAGGTCAGAGCCGGAAGCAGCAAGTTGCCTGATGAAGAAGTCTTGCGCATTGAAGCTGATGCCATTGAGAATGTAGAAGACCAAAGTCTTCATAGCTCTTTCAAGCTTTGCCGCTGATGAATGTCCTTTGATAGGCCATAGAGTTCGCCTGATGATGTGATATATGGTGCGTGGCAGATACTCAAGGTCTTCAACAAAGAACTCTGTTGGATATTCAGCATCATGTGGCAAGGGCTTCATCATGCTCAACATTTGACTCATATTGGGTTCAGGCTTATGGAAGATGCTTTCCAGAGCATTGCAGTGATTTGGACAACCAGGTTCATAGAGTTCTCCAGGAGTGGATAGGCCTGTAAGCTCAATGATGTCGAGAGCTTTGGCTTCATGATGAATATTTCCTGTCATCCACTAGAATCCATGTCTTGATATCTCTGTTGTAGCCGCGAATGTGCAGAGTAGCATAGAATTGAAGCAATAGCTCTTCATTCCAGTGTTCTTTATCTATGACAAAACCGAGCAGCCCAGCATCACGAAAGCAATCAAGTGCTTCTTCTAAGCAGGGCAGTCCAGTAATGGCTTCAGTGTCGAGGCGCATATGAGGGAAAATGCGCCCTTGATCATATAGAACACAGGAGTAATAGCTTCGCTGCTGATGACTCCAGAACCGATCTCATGATATTCTTGGCTTCGTGTTGTGGCTCTTGAAGCCATTTGCATTGAAATACCCTGGTGAGTTTGAAGTACCTGGAAACCTTGGCAATCTTGGCTTGGGCTTCTGGACCTGGGGCCTATGCTCAATGTGATAGTCAAATTGAGGACCAGAGACATTAGGCGGAGGGACCAGAACGGGCCATCTTACTGTGATCAGCTCGCCATGGTTGTATGCTTGTTCGATTGTATAGGGCCGTGGTGGCGGAACAGGAGCATTGGCAACAACTAAGGCTTTAGGCTGCACAACAGGTGCTTCAGGAGCAGTTGCCTCATTAGCTTCAGGTGCAGTGGCCTCATTAGCTTCAGGCACACTGGTTGGTTCAAGCTCCACATTAGCTTCAGCCATGACAACGTCATTGGCTTCACTTGCGTTGGTTGTGGCAGCTTCAGGATTTTCACCCTCCACTTGAGGAGATGGAGGGTAAGGCACAGACACGTTCACTTCATGAACTGTTTCTTCAAGCATGGGGGGAGTTTGGACACGATCTTCTTGATGTTCCTCGTCGGTTGATGCAGCTGGATTGTCTTCAGCAGCTTGTGCTTCAGACACAGAGACATTCACAGTTGGAGTGGCTTCAGAGAACACTTGACATGCAACAGGTTGACGATGCACTTCTCCTTCTGGAACGCTCGGAAGAGGGACTTGAGGCCTTGGTCCTTTGCGAAGCCTTTGTAGTACAGGCGACGCCTTTGGAGATGGAGTGGGCAGGTCCTCATCCTCTTCAACTTGTACGGATGGTGTGGTTTGTTGTTGTTGGGGAGTATTTGGGGATTCTTGTTCTTGCGGGCGATCAGCCCATGAAGCATCCTGAGCAATTGGCGTCAGAGGACAACCAATGCTGATGAGTTCGCTGTTCGTACGAACAGGCGATGATACCACATTATATTCGATCTGAGGAAGAACTTCATCATCTTCAACATTGTCATGATGACCAATGTCTTCAGCAGCGGTGGGTTCAGCTACTGGTATATCTTCAGCTTCAGGAGCCTCTGCGGAAGCAGGCTCATGAACAGTCATGCAAAGTTCTTGGGTAGTGGATGCAGGACGAACCACTGAGATGGGTTCAACAACAAGGGGATCTGTGGTAGCAGCCCGACTCTTCTTGGTCTTGCGCTTTTTCTTGGAGGGAGCGGCATCAGAGGCTTCAGTGTTCTTCCTCTTTCTGGCTTCAGCCTCGGCAACCCTCGTCTTCTTTTGTTCTGAAGCGGTTGTGGTGACCTTTGGCTTCGAGCCAGTCATGCTACTTGGGAAGATAATGCGAGGAGCTTCTTGGCTTGGAGGTGCAGGCTGGTCAGCAGAAAGCTTCTTCTTTTTCTTTGCAGCCATCCTGGGGTCAATGCCAGGACGGACAAGTGACTTGTGCTTCTCAGCCTCATTGTAGGCAAGCACACACTTATCAGCCAAACGCTTCATGCGCTCACGAGAGCCTTGAGCTTCTTGGCGCTTCTTCAGAAAAGCTTCTTTAAGCTCATGCAGCATGACTTTGAAGTTTTGGACGTCTTGAACACTTAGCTTGGCCACATGCTTCTTGAATTGAGCCTTCTCATAATCAATCTTGTTCTTGAGCTCAACGATTCGTTGAGCGAGAGCCAGCTCAGAAGCAATGGCACCATTGAAGGCGACAGTGAGGCCAATGGGAAGCTGTAAATCTTCAAAGCTGACATTGGGGGTGTCGAACCACTCATCAATGAAATTGTGGATGATGGCCACATCAAAGAGAGGCAAGTTGTTGAAGATTTCTGCTTCTTCCTTGCTCTTTATCAGCTGCTCAAGAGCATCATCAACAAGATCTTCATCACTTGACAGATCAATGGGTTCTTCACACAGAATGGCGGCATGAGTCAAGGCTTGATTAGTATGCCTGACAAGTTGCTTTTTCTTCTCCGTCTTCTTGGAGATACGTGATTGATCTTCAGACTGCACACTGGCTTCAGGAGGTGCAGTGGCCAGAGGTTTCGCGCGTAAAGCTTTTGGAGGTGCTGATTTAGAAGCCTTTAGCTTCTTTTGCTTCTGTGGCTTCGAAGGAGGAGCTGGGGCTTCATCAGTGTCGGCATCATTATCAGAATGATCTACCTTGGCACCTTGGACCAAGATGTAAGTGATGAGGCCATCAAGTTTTGCAAAGGGGCCAATTCTGTTTTCTTCAGCTTCATGTGTGCCATCATCACGGGGAGCAGAGGGACTAGGATTGAAGTCTAATCCCCGTGACTTCTTGTTTTCTTTTGCCGAAGCCTTAGCAAACTGGAAGTTGCGCTTGAAGAGATTGTCGTCACGACACTAGAGCAATGATGATGGGTCGGCTTCTTTAGGCTGTGGCCCACGGACCATGCAAGGATAGAATTCTTGCGCAATGGCTTCAGCTTTGTTCTTGGGGGGAAGGCCTCGATAGAGAATATCACCCCAAGGGCTCTTGATTGCGTTTTTCTCTGCGTACTCCTGGGTGACGAACTTGTACTTGTACCACTGTTCAGCCCAATAGCGTCGAATCCATTGGATTCGAGTCTTGCACTGATTGTAATCTTCTTCAGGATCTGTTTTATACATTTCTGCCAGATCATCAGGCAGATCCCTTGATGTTCCCCCACGATGCTGTCTGCCACCCTTCCTTGCTGATTTTTCTGCAGCCATGAACTTCAAGCTGAATGGCTTCAATACGTTCAGAGGCTTCAGGGATTTACGCTTGCTAGTCAAGCAGGAACTGGCTTCAGGAGAATTGATATGATGCTGTAAGTATTCTGCAAACGAATGCAGACTATGAGAACCAAGGGATTCTCCCACGGACATGTACCTGTGACAGCATTAGAGATGCGAGGGAAGGGGAAGAGGTCATATGCATTCTCAGAAGATTTTGAAGATAAATCAGTTTGAAGATATTGACCTCATGATGCGAAGACATTCACTTATATAGGTGAGTTGGTTCCAGATTTGTACCAATCCGTGAGTGAGTACAGGTGAGGAATCAAACTAGACCGGAAATCTAAGTGAATTGACTCGGCAGTATGAGATGCAGACAGAATAGATCTAACGTTGAATAGGCAGAAACTACTTTTGGTAATCAGGATGAATATTGAAGATCAAAAAGGTGGTACAAATAGAGTTATAATTACCGCATGAAGAACTGCTAGATGGGAAGAATAGGAGACCGAGCAGTTCATCCCACCGTGCCCTAACTTGGTGACAGAGGACACCTACCACAACGGTGGAGAGGACGATGTCCGTGGCCGGCGTGAGGACGGCGTCGGAGAAGTCGCGGCAGCTAAGCGCTTCGTCGCCGGTGTCGTCGCGAGCTAGCGGTGGCGCTAGGGTTTTGACGGAGGTGGAGAGGTGGAAGAAGGATTTCTTTACCGCAGGGGACAAGTATTTATAAGTAGGTGAGAGACACATCGCAATTACGCTGGTGCCCCTAGCGGTTCACATCTGAGGGGTACGTGGCAAGCATGCAAAATACTTAGAGTTGTCCCACGTTCCCACGCCCGCCAGGCATGTCGGAGAGTTGTTCCGGCTTCTCCGGATTTCAACAATGAAGATAAGTCATTTAAAACAGATTTAATGTTTGTCTCTTTGCCTTCTGCTGACTAGGACGCATAGAAGACATTCGACAGTTTCAATAGAATGCATATGATTTGGACAGATAGAGTTTGAGATAGGAAGCATAGAGAGGTTAGGGTCCGATCACATTCACTTAGTACAAAAGATCCAATCTTGAAGGCATAGCTATAAGTGAATGCTGTAGAGGATAGAACACTAGTATATATATATCAGAAAGCAATCAAATCATCACAGTGTAGAAGATCATGAAGATAAATTGAAACTGAAGACAAACCAAATGCGAAGTTATTGCAATATAACGCCATGAGTGAAACACTTCAAACAGAGAAAGTTGGTGGTGGCTTTACCCACCGTATAGGAAGTATTAGACCCAGCCACGGCGCACAATTATCGTGGCGCTCCGAAGTCAAATTCCATGTTAATGTATTCACACTCAGAGTGTAAATCTTCATTGATTGAAGATATACATTACTTTGTGTGTTGCACATCTAAGTCATCAACATGCATAAGTGTTAGGATGTGTGCCTGAGCACAGGACATTATAGGATTCCAAGATATTTAGCTCACTCTGTAACTTGCAAAACCTTCTCTCATCCAAGGGCTTTGTGAAGATATCTGCCAGTTGCTCTTCAGTGTCGACGTGCATGATATCTATATCTTTCTTCATAACATGATCTCTGAGAAAGTGATGACGTATTTCAATGTGCTTTGTCTTCGAGTGCTGGACTGGATTGTTGGCTATCTTGATGGCACTTTCATTGTCGCAGAATAGAGGTACTTGTTTCAGGTTGATGCCATAATCCTTGAGAGTTTGCTTCATCCATAGAAGCTGAGCATAACAGGATCCAGCAGCAATGTATTCAGATTCTGCAGTTGAGAGTGATACACAGTTCTGCTATCTTTGAAGACCAACAGACAAGTGATCGACCAAGAAAATGACATGTGCCTGATGTAGTCTTGCGATCCACCTTGTCACCAGCATAATCAGCATCCGAGAATCCAACCAAATCAAATTTTGAGCCCTTGGGATACCATAATCCGAGTGTTGGGGTGTAAGCCAAATATCGAAGAATTCGCTTCACAGCTAAGTGATGCGATTCCTTTGGTGCCGCTTGGAATCGAGCACACATGCAAACATTAAGCATAATATCTGGCCTAGATGCACATAGATAAAGTAAAGAACCAATCATGGAGCGGTATACCTTTTGATCGAACTCTTTACCATTGTCGTCGGGACCAAGGTGGTGTTTGGCTGGCATTGGCGTTGTATAACCTTTGCAGCCTTCCATTCCAAACTTCTTCAGACAATCTTTGAGGTACTTTTCTTGAGATATGAAGATGCCATTGCTTTGCTGACAAATTTGAAGACCAAGGAAGAACTTCATCTCACCCATCATGGACATTTGATATTGCTCTTGCATCATGTACCCAAACTCATCACTGTACTTCTGGTTGGTGCAGCCGAAGATTATGTCATCCACATATATTTGGCACACAAACAGTTCACCATCATATGTCTTCGTGAAGAGTGTGGGATCGAGGGATCCAGGTTTGAAGCCTTTGCTCTTCACGAAGTCTTTGATTGTATCATACCAGGCACGAGGAGCTTGTTTGAGGCCATACATTGCTTTGTTTAGCTTGTACACCACATCACGATGTTTTGGATCTTCAAAGCCAGGTGGTTGTGCGACATGTACTTCTTCTTCAATCTTGCCATTGAGAAATGCACTCTTTACATCCATTTGATATAGCAAGATGTTGTGATGACTAGCGTAGGCTAGCAGTATGCGAATGGCTTCAAGTCTAGCAACAGGAGCAAATGTTTCATCCAAGTCAATTCCTTCAACTTGAGTATATCCTTGAGCCACAAGACGTGCTTTGTTTCTGATGACTTGACCATGATCATCTTGCTTGTTTTGATATATCCATTTTGTTCCAATAATGTTATGCATACGAGGACAGGTCGCTTGACAAGTTCCCAAACATTATTCAGCTTGAACTGTTGAAGTTCTTCTTTCATGGCTTGAATCCATTCGGGTTCCATAAAAGCTTCAGCAACTTTCTTGGGTTCTGATATTGACACAAATGAAAAGTGCCCACAGAAGTTTGCTAACTGTGTTGCCCTTGAGCGAGTAAGCGGACCAGGCGCGTTGATGCTGTCCATTATCTTCTTAATTTGTACTTCATTTGCAACACGAGGATGAACAGGACGAAGACATTGTTCTTGCTGATCATTGTCATCATTGGGAGGATTGTCTTCGGTCTGAGCATTGTCTTCAGGTTGATTTGGTGCAGAGATGATAAGTTCCTCTTTAGGTTGTGCTTCAGAGGGCATGATCTCACCAGTTCCCATCAGCTTGATAGATTCACTGGAAGGAGCTTCATCAAGTGTGTTTGGCAGGAGCTCTCTTTGTGAACCATTGGTTTCATCAAATCGCACATCCACTATTTCAACGATTTTGTAGTGGAAGAGGTTGAAGACTCTGTAAGAGTGCGAATCCTTTCCATAGCCAAGCATGAAGCCTTCGTGAGCTTTGGGTTCAAATTTTGACTTGTGATGGGGATCCTTGATCCAGCACCAAGCACCAAAGACTCTGAAGTAGCTGACATTTGGCTTCTTGCCAGTAAGGAGCTCATAGGATGTTTTGCCCAGAAGCTTGTGGATGTAAACACGGTTGATGATGTGACAGGCTGTATCAATAGCTTCAGGCCAGAACTTTCTTGGTGTCTTGTATTCATCTAGCATTGTTCGAGCCATCTCAATGAGGGTTCTGTTTTTGCGCTCAACGATGCCATTTTGCTGAGGTGTGTACGGAGCAGAGAACTCATGAGTGATTCCCATTGTATCCAGATACAGATCAAGTCCTGTGTTCTTGAATTCAGTGCCATTGTCACTTCTGATATGCTTGATCTTCACGCCATAATTGTTCATTGCTCGATTTGCGAAGCACCTGAAGACATCTTGCACTTCAGTCTTGTAAAGAATTATATGAACCCATGTGTATCTTGAGTAGTCATCAACAATGACGAAGCCATAGAGACAGGCAGTTGTTGTGAGGGTGGAGTAGTGAGTAGGTCCAAATAAGTCCATGTGTAACAGCTCGAAGGGTTGAGATGTTGTCATGATTGTCTTCGAGGGGTGCTTTCCCCTTGTCATCTTTCCAGCTTCACATGCACCACACAGATGATCCTTCTTGAACTTGACATCTTTGATGCCAATGACATGCTTCTTCTTGACAAGTGAGTGTAAGTTCCTCATGCCAGCATGTCCTAGCCTTTGATGCCAGAGCCAGCACTCTGAAGCTTTTGTGAGAAGACATACGGCAAGCAGTGGACCTGCTGAGAAATCTACCACGTATAGATCATCTTTCCTATATCGTTCAAAGACTAGAGATTTGTCAGATTCCATTAGTACAAGGCAACGATATTTTCCAAATAGCACAATCATGTTTAAGTCACAAAGCATTGAGACAGACATTAAGTTGAACCCAAGGGATTCAACAAGCATCACTTTATCCATGTGTTGATCCCTAGAGATTGCAACTCTACCTAGACCCAATACTTTGCTTTTACCAGTGTTAGCAAATGTGATTTGACTCTTGTCGGATGGACGTAAGGTTGAGTCCATGAGAAGACTTTGATCACCAGTCATATGATTAGTGCATCCACTGTCAATAATCCATTCTGAAGCTTTTGGTGACATGCCCTACAGTGCAGTTAGGAGGATAGGCTTCACAAGGTATGTTGTGAAGCATAAGCATTTTATGCATACTAGGATTATCACAACATAGATCAATATTAGAACACACAGTATGACAGATAAGAGATTCATATGTGGAATACATAGTAAGTCATTTTATCATGCGTCCCTTTATGTTTTAGGTCCCCAGCAATAATATAGGATGCCATTGATTGCTGGCTGGAGAACACATTCTGCAAAAGAGAGTTAATTCTTCTTCACCACATACATTTTCAGGGGTGGCTTAGAAGCAATGAGTCTAAGTGCAGCATCTGAGAATTTCGGCTTTGAAGCCCTAGCAAATAGCCTTGCAGGAAATGAATGATACTCATGTGAATAAGCAGAAAAGTTCTTAGTTCTATGAACATAGCGGTTTGAAGACACATGCTCATATTCATGAGTCTGAGTATGATTTCCCTGCAAAACATTGGCATTAGGGTGACTCAAGTGAGTCCTGTGTTCGTAAGTAGCCATTGGACCATATGATGCCTTTGGTCTGGGGTTTGTCTTCTTCCATGGTGGTGTCATGATGACATTCACTTGAAGATTCTCAAGGCAGCTTTTGGGAACCCAGATCTTCTTCATAGGAGGTCCATTCCTGCAGTTAGTACCAATATACCTGGCAAACACTTCACCATTCTGATTTTTGAACAGTTTATAGTTTGCATCAAAGGATTCATCAATGATAATAGGATTAGCACAGGTAAATCCAGATAAAGTGGATGGATCCACCGAAGGTTCCTTTGCAGCAACCCATGTGATTTTGGGATACTGCTCAGGCTTCCAATAGGAACCATCAGCATTCATTTTCCTCTCGAACCCAACACCCTCTTTCCTAGGGTTTCGGTTCAGAATCTGCTTTTTGAGGACATGGCAGAGTGTCTGATGTCCCTTCAAACTTTTGTACATCCCTGTTTCAAGCAATGTCTTCCACCTAGCATTTTCATCAGCAATACTAGTGGTATCCTCCGCAGAGGGGTTAGTAACCACATCAGTAGTTGAAGACAATGAAACAGCAGGAGCAGTGGAACATTCAGCAACAGATGTAGCGTTATCACGCTCAATGCATTTTAAACATGGTGGTTCAAATCCATCCTTAGAGGGATTGATCTATTGAGCGTGAAGTGACTCATTCTCTGTTTGAAGGTCTTCATGAGTCGCTTTCAATTTCTCAAGCTCTTGCTTCCTTTGAAGATAATCATAGGATAGCTTTTCATATGTGGTTGAGAGTGTCTCATGAAGACTTTCAAGTTCTTGGTACTTAGCATGAAGATTTTTAATGTCTTCTACTAAGGACTGTGAACGTGTAATTTCCGCATCCAACAGGTCATCGCTTTTGTCTAACAATTTTTGAGTATGTTCCATAGCCCTTTGTTGTTCAGTAGCAATTTTAGCAAGTGTTTTGTAGCTGGGTTTAGATTCACAATCAGAGTCATCTTCACTTGATGTTTGAAAGTAAGCATCGCGTGATTTTACCTTGGCACCGCATGCCATGAAGCAGTAGGTGGGAGCAGGATTGTCCATGTCATCAGCTTCAGCGTTGGTGTGGAAGTCATTGCCTTCAGTGTTGAAGATGGACTTGGCAACATAGGATGTGGCTAGAGCCAGACTCGCAACGCCAGGGTCGGACTCCTCTCCAGATTCCACCTCCGCCTCCTCAGAAGCAGACTCCTCCTCTGAATCCATTTCCTTGCCAACAAAGGCACGAGCCTTGCCTGATGAGCTCTTCTTGTGTGATGAAGACTTGGAAGAAGACTTTGACGATTTCTTCTTCTTCTTGTCATCAGAATCATATTCCTTGATCTTCTTCTTCTTCTTCTCATTGTCCCAATGTGGACACTCAGATATGTAGTGACCAGGTTTCTTGCACTTGTGGCAGGTTCTCTTCGTGTGGTCATGGGTGGAAGCTTCATCAATCTTGGAGCTGGATCGTGAAGACTTTCTGAAGCCCTTCTTCTTGGTGAACCTCTGAAACTTCTTCACAAGCATGGAAAGTTCCTTTCCAATGTCTTCAGGATCATCAGAACCGCAGTCAGATTCTTCTTTAGATGAGCAAATCACTTTTGCCTTCAAGGCACGAGTTCGGCCATAATTGGGACCATAGATATCTCTTTTCTCCGAAAGCTGGAACTCATGTGTGTTGAGCCTCTCAAGTATATCAGACGGATCGAGTGTCTTGAAGTCAGGACGTTCTTGAATCATGAGGGCAAGGGTGTCAAAGGAGCTGTCAAGTGATCTCAGCAGTGTCTTGACGATTTCATGCTTGGTGATCTCAGTGGCTCCAAGAGCTTGAAGCTCATTTGTGATGTCAGTTAGACGATCAAACGTCAGCTGGACATTTTCATGGTCGTTCCTCTTGAAGCGGTTGAAGAGATTGTGAAGAACACTGATCCTCTGGTCTCTCTGTGTAGAGACGCCTTCATTGACCTTGGACAGCCAGTCCCAGACTAGCTTTGACGTTTCCGGAGCACTCACACGGCCATACTGTCCTTTGGTCAGATGACCACAGATGATGTTCTTTGAAGTTGAGTCCAGTTGAATGAACTTCTTGACAACAGTAGGGGTGACACCTTCACCAGTTTTGGGAACGCCATTCTTGACAACATACCAGAGGTTGAAATCAATGGCTTCAAGATGCATGCGCATCTTATTCTTCCAGTAGGGATATTCTGTTCCATCGAACACTGGGCAAGCAGCGGAGACTTTGATTATCCCTGAAGTCGACATAGCTAAACTCTAGGTGGTTAAACCGAATCACACAGAACAAGGGAGTACCTTGTTCTCATACCAATTGAAAGTGCTAGTTATCGACTAGAGGGGGGGGGGTGAATAGGCGATTTTTATGAAAGTCTTCAAAACGTGGAAGTTTCGAAGACAAACAATAGAAATAACCTAATTGATATGCAGCGGAAGATAAACTACAACAAGCAAGCCATAGTCAAGTATGCAATAGCGTTAACGTACGAAGACTAATAGCTGCTAGGTAGTAGGATCAGGATGGAAGATAGTATGAAGCCAATCAACAATAGTAGTCAAGCAATGAAGTCAATCAGATAAGACAAATAAGCAATGACTTCACGAAGACAAACTCAAAGCAAAGGAGGGAAGAGATAGAACCAGTCACTTGTTGAAGACACAGGATTTGTTGGACCAGTTCCAGTTGCTGTGACAACTGTACGTCTGGTTAGGGAGGCTGAGATTGAACTCAGAAGACCGTGTCTTCACCTTATTCCCCTTGAGCTAAGGACACTTAGTCCTCGCCCAATCACTCTAGTAAGTCTTCAAGGTAGACTTCCGAACCTTCACATACTTTGTTCACCCGGCAATCCACAATGACTCTTGGATGCTCAGAACGCGACGCCTAACCGGCTGGAGGATACACAGTCCTCAAGTGTAATAAGTCTTCAGGTCACACAGACAGAAAGACTTCAGTGATGCCTAACACTCTTTGGCTCTGGGTGTTTGGGCTTTGTCCTCGCAAGGATTTCTCTCTCTCAAATGCTTCGAGGTGGGTTGCTCTCAAACGACAAAAGCCGTATACTAACTCTGAGCAGCCACCCATTTATGGTTTAGGGGTGGGCTATTTATAGCCACTAGGCAACCCGACCTGATTTGTCCAAAATGACCCTGGGTCACTAAGGAACTGACACGTGTTCCAACGGTCAGATTTCAAACACACACAACAACTTTACTTGGGCTACAAGCAAAGCTGACTCATCCAGCTCTGGATAAGATTTGCTCTCATTGTCTTCGCTCGAAGACATAGGATTTGGGTTGAGCATCACTTCAGTCACTCTGACTTAGTTCACTTGGACCCCACTTAACAGTACGATGGTTCCTATGACTCAACAAAGAAGAAAAGGAAACAATGAAACCACACAGTCTTCGCGCTCCATAGTCTTCACGCAATGTCTTCTCATGTCATAGTCTTCAATATGAATATCTTCTCATACCACCATTGTCTTCAATGTCTTCATACATTTTTAGGGGTCATCTCTGGTAGGTAAACCGAATCATTGAGGGACACTACCTGCGTTATCCTGCAATTATCACAAACGCATTAGTCCCTCAACCAACTTTGTCGTCAATACTCCAAAACTAACTAGGGGTGGCACTAGATGCACTTACACGCTTAATGTTCACTTTACCTAAAACAAGCATGAAACTAGAAGGACTTTGTAGGTGTTGTTGGATAGAATTGCAAGATAATGAAAGACACGTAAATAAAAAAGTAGGGGCTATTTAGATAAAGAAGCAATAAAGCAAATATAGCGAGTGTGGAAAAGTGGTGGTAGGAGTAGTTAAATTGTCCCTAAGCAATTGACTACTTTACTAGACCGATAACAAGTTTTATGTGGGAGAGGCATAAGCTAACATACTTTCTCTTCTTGGATCATACGCACTTATCATTGGAACTCTAGCAAGCATCCGCAACTACTAAAGATCATTAAGGTAAAACCCAACCATAGCATTAAAGTATCAAGTCCCCTTTATCCCATACGCCACAACCACCTTACTCGGGTTTATACTTCTGTCACTCAAGCAACCCACTATAAGCGAATCATGAATGTATTGCAACACCCTACAGCGGGAATCCCTCACGCTTTCGCGACATGGAGGGCACAATAGGACAGCAGCATAACCACAAGCAAATTAAACCAATCATAGCAATTCACCAATTATCGATAGGACAACGAAAATCTACTTAGACATCATAGGATGGCAACACATCATTGGATAATAATATGAAGCATAAAGCACCATGTTCAAGTAGAGGGTATAGCGGGTTGTGGGAGAGTGTACCGCTGAATATAGAGGGGGGAAGGTGATGGAGATGTTGGTGAAGATGACGGAGGTGTTGGTGTAGATCGCGGTGATGATGATGGCCCCAGACGGTGTTCCGGCGCCACCGGAAGCGAGGGGGAGAGAGCCCCCCCTTCTTCTTCTTCTTCTTCTTCTTCTTACTTGACCTTCTCCCTAAATGGGAGAAGGGTTTCCCATCTGGTCCATGGTCTCCATGGCGTGGGAGGGGCGAGAGCCCCTCTGAGATTGGATTTGTCTCTCTGTCTCTCTCTGTTTCTGCGTTCCTGATTCAGCCCTTTCACCGTTTTTTATATTCCCGGAGATCCGTAACTCCGATTGGGTTGCCCTTTGGACATGATTTCTATCCGGATATTAGCTTTCCTGCAGCGAAATAAGGCACCAACCACCTTGCGGTGTGGCCATGAGGGTCAGGGGTGCGCCTGCCCCTTGGGACGCGTCCCCTGCCTCGTGGGCCACTCGAGCATCGTCTCGCGTTGATTCCACTTGGACTCCCTTTTTATTCGTCCGTTTTTATTCCGTTTGGACTCCGTTTGATATTTGTTTTCTGCAAAACAAAAAACATGCAACAAACAGGAAGCCATGTTTTGAGGAAGGGTTCACACCCGGTGTTTTGAGGAAGGCGACCTTGTCCTTAGGCGCGTTCAGTCGGCCAAGGGTACAAACAAGTTGACGCCAAAGTGGGAAGGCCCTTACCGGGTAGTACGAGTCCCCAGACCTGGCGTAGTCCGTCTGGAGACCGGAGATGGCATTCAATTGCAAAACTAATGGAATATTGAGCATCTCCGCAAGTTCTACCCGTAAGAAGCAGCTGTCGGGCCCTGCCTGGCAGCCACCCATTTGTACAAGCCTTGTCGTAGCTGCATGTAACCCCTTGTACAAAGCCAGGGCGATGACCCTGTGCACCAGAGAAATAAATGAAGCAATGGGGGGGCTGACCAAGTTGCATGCATGCATAAGCATTCCAAGAGCATCTACATAAGCATTTCATGAGCATTTGCATATGCACATAGATAAGATTGCATCCTGCATCATTCTCATCTACATAAAGTTACAGGTTCCTGTCGTGGACCGGGTTTCTACAATAAGATGAGAAGATGGACCGGCACTGCGATCCCCGGCAAGCCAAACAGATAAGTTCTACCTCTTGTCCATAAGTACTATGTCAGCTAAAACTTGTGCATGAGAAAGCCTCGCCACTCTTTGAGGCTTAGGTGCTCCCACCTTTGGCTAGAACGTTGCTTCAGCCTAGGTGGTCGTAGTGGCCTTTGCTGAGAAAAAGTTGGCGGGGGGCTGGGCCCTCTATTTTTTGCCCGGTGGATAGTCTTGTGGCACCCCGATCCGCAGGGAGCAGGGGGCCTTCGCACGTTAGCCCAGGATAACACCTGACGCACGACAGTTCCATGATACAACATTGCGGGTACAAGAATATTCATCAAATACATGTGTATATGATTATGTCAGTGATGAATATAATCTTTTGGCATAGCCCTAAGGCTATTTAGATGACAGAGGAAGTCTATTTAAATGGCGGCGGAAGTCTTGGCAGCATATCACTCTGGCTGGGCTCCACAACTCACAAGACTTGCAAGATTATGGCCTAGCATGATGGAACAAGCAAACAATTCGGGCACGACCTACAAAACTGGCATGACACGCCAGGTTAGTACATTGAATGTACTTGCAAGACAACAAAATACATAGCATCCAAACCAACAGATGACAAAGAAAGAACCAAGCGCATGCAACAATCTATCTCATATCAATTACTAAACACAGCATGATATAGATCAACTAAGCATGAACAACATCATAGCCTCTACTAACACGGTAACAACATGGCATATCAAAACATGTTTCTAACATGGCAATAGCCTATCATCTCCATCATGGCATAATTTAGCATATCAATCAAAGCATGGCATGACATCATGAAACGATGCTGAAAATAACTACCGATCATATCCAATGCAGACATAACATGTTAACTTTATGCAACCAACTTCTATTATGCCACGGTTCATTAAATGCAAACTTATTACTCATGCAATGCAACCAAACTTGTGCACCGAGTCCTTCGGACTCTCTTACCAACGGGTTGCCTCGCAACCAAACGGTGATCACTCACGGATCACAAATGGAACGATACTCGGTTCAACGGGTTACTGTAACCAAACGGTGATCTTTCCGGTGATCACTACCACGACCAACACTTGGTCTCCAACACTCACCGAGATCTCGTCTTGTGATCATATCAAAACATTGCCATGACTTCTCATGACTATCTCATAGTTAAAGTCACCACATTATGTGTTTCACATTAATCAACTTAATTAGTTTAGGTTTATCCTCCATTTCGACCAAGACCCGATAGTGTGACCTACTACGAATTGTGTGCTATCGATAGACTCTAGAAACACTCTGCAGAGGTACCGCACTGTACCCACACCACGGAACCCATGGCCCTGTTCTCCCATTCGGGTGGACCAACGGCGTTCCGACAAAACCGACCTACTACCACCACACTCTACCGGCCACTCCGACTCACTCCCCACTGGGCTAGTCCTGGGTGGCCCCGTGTCTACCAAAGACACAACGACCACCGTCGTGGCCAAAACATAAACGATCCCACACGGGGACCTGGTACCATATTCTCAACAACAGGCACACAAGGCTTATGTCCGCCTACCTGATCAGGGTAGCGCACGCCCATAACCTTCCCTTGTTGGAGACACCGGCGAGAGGCATGACAATAGATCGCATTGGGGCCTTCCCATAAAGGCAAATGTGGCTGCACTGAAAAAGTTCGATTTGGTGGCACTATGACCCGATCCCATTGATGACGGAGGAGGTTTGTTATTATTAAGTCATTTTATTACCTTCTCCATCATCATGAACATGAATGCAACAATGAGCATGCATCATCCAAATGTTTTTAAAAAAATACCGAGCTTCTCAAGGGAGCAACTATAGCATAAGGAACATGACTGTACCAAGTACTAGCATACCAACGGTGCATTACAACCATCATAGCATTTTTATAACATTGACATGAAAATAAAGTAGAGTAGTGACATGGCATTATCAATAACAACATTCTAACTAGCATGGCAAAAGATATCATGAAAACACAAGCATGCATGGTAAGCAAAATAGAATAACTGCAGACGAAAACAATAAGAAACAACTTCAACTACACACACACAAGGTGCAAGCAAAGTCAACATGCAAGTTCGGGGCTCATGATAAGAGGTTGGCTTGCCTGGGGGTCGACAAATACTCTGGGAAGAAGTGCAGAACGATCGCAGAAAGATTTGCCGGAAACAGTTCTCTCTCGGAGGGGGCTATTTACGGGCAAGTGCAAAGTGGTCATTTTCAGAATGTGCAAACATGGTAAAAATGAATCCATCAGAATGGGCTCGACGAAACAAAGATGTGGGATTTGGAATCACTTGATTTGGAGCTGCGGGTAAAACGATACGGACGTTTAAAGCTCAGGGAAATATTTCTACAAACAGGTCCCTGGCAGTTTAAACAGAACGTGTCTTTTCTAAAATACACTTTCGGTGATTGAAAGGGCACTCCCGAAATATGCTTTCGCGCTGGGAAAGCGGCTTCGCGGCGGGGCACCGCCACTTAGCCACGCTGGCAGGACCAGTCAACACGGCATAGGTAGGGTCGGGCGGCAGGGTCGCTGCCAGGTGGGGTCAGGGCAAGGCACGGGGCCCGCTTGGCCAGGTCAATGCCGCTGCCTGGCTGTCTCCTTCTTCTCCCTCTCAGGATCGAGCGAGTCAGAGAGAGGGGATTGCCTCGACGGCGATCGCCAGTGACTCCGGCCACCGCTCGCGAAGGACGACCTACCCAAATGCTCAGAATGAAGAGGCACATCTCAGGGTGGTAACCTCTGCCACCGACGAGCGCCGGACTGGCAGTGGTTGAGCTCGTGGCGGGAAGGAGCTTCGGTCGCCGGTGAAGTGGGGGCTATGGTGGGGAAAAGGAGGGGCTGAGGCCACGGAGAGGTCCGCCGGAGCCAGGGGAATACAGTGGTGGAGGTGGAATGGAGGGAGGGGCAGGGCATTGCCAGAATCGAGCAAGATCCAAGGCGGCGGCCACGGCGGCGGTGGTGCTCAAGGAGCGACTCCGGGGAGGGGTGAGTGGCTTGGGGAGGCTTGGGGAGAGGCGGAGGGGCTGCTGGAGATCTCAAATGGCCTCAGGTGGGCTATATATAGCCGGGGCAAAGGCGCCCAAGCTGAGCTCCGTGGAGCGAGTCCGGCCACGGCTCTGCCGGCCGTTGCAGTCACGGGGGCGCACGGGAAGGCAACGAGAAGGGAGCAGACGAGCACCAGAGGCTCACAGAGATAAGCAGCGCTCAAAGACGAACGGAGGAAGAGGACAGGGGCGAGGAAGAAGATGATGGCCACAGTAGCGCACCGTTTGGTCGTTGGCATGGCTTGTTGGAGAAGAAAACAGAGGGGGCAAGAGGTCCAGGTGGAAGACGACGATTAGGGGGGACTATAGGACATTAATGGCGAGGCCAGAGACGGTCGGAGCACCGCTGCCGATGAGAACAGTGGCTAGACCACTGTTTTGGCTATCTGCCATCGTGGTCACCACGGACAAGGCGCGCTCTGGAGTTTTTACTGATGCGAGCTCATGTCTATAGCGTAGTCCTTCCAGAGTGGAGTATTACCACGGTAAAGAAACGGGTAGAGACAAATGGAGTTGAGTAAACCAAGCTCCACAAGTTTACTGTTGCAAACTTGGCAACATCCTAGAAGTAAAACCAGAGAGGTTAAATGGAAAACTTGTTGTCTGGCAGGCTTAGGGTAGCAAGGACTACGATCCTGGGGGTTATGAGGTCATTAGGGTAAATATTTAGCATAATTGCAGTGCAACTACTAAACCTGGTCCAGAAAACAAATGATGAAGGAGCACTTACTAGGATTGTTGGCTTCAGCTATAACTTGGCAAATCCTCAAGATTTGGTCATATTTAGATGCTGCAAAGGGATCATACCAAATGGGCTTGCCAAATTGGTACTTGCTTCGCAAGCATCACCCTGACCAGAAATTTGGAAAACTTCTAGGAAAATATTGGCTACATGAAATGAGCCAAACTCTTGGGTAGGAGGGTTATATGGATAGGAGAATGCTTGGGAATATTTTCAGCCATAATGGAACAAGATAAAATATACTTGCTTCACAACCTGAAAATATGGATAGAATACAAGAATTGCTCCTGTGCTCACATAGATCAATGGAATTATCTGAATTTTGGTGGAGGCTAATAATCTGGGATATTTGAGAAGATGGAAAAGTTTGATCCCATTTAGAAACTCCATGAAGGTACTTCCTTCACAAAATTTTAATCTGGTCAGAAACTTTGGAAAATTGCACAGGGAGCTAGGATGATTGTATTGAGCTCATCTTTGGTCTCCATGGGTGATTTATCAAGGTTAATCACCCTGCCAAATTGCAGCTCAAAAGGAATTAGGAATAAAGCACTTCCTTTGCAAAAAATTCAGAGAAGGCAGAAACTTGCATTGGATCATGTGCCCAATTTTTTAACTGAGGAACATGAGATGAGGATGAAACTAGTGATTATATAGCAATGACAAGCTCCACAATTTATGTGGGAATTTTATCTGCTATCAAATAATAGTTCCTTTAGAAACATGGCAGAAATGGAATATTGGCATTAAATAGGAGAAGGCAATTTTCCATATTTAATTATGGCCAATATATTTGCCAGGGATTGGATTAGGCATAAATATCAATTCTACCAATTCACATGAATTTGGGAGATGGATAGCTATGCCTTTGGATTTTATTCCTCGGAAATGCCAGACAAGGAATAAATCATAATTCAAAAATATTGCATGGGATTTAGCAATATTTTTGTATCTCCAAGGTTGAAAAGGATAGGAGGGTCTCTAGGAATAGATGGGATGATCAACAGATCAAAAAATGATAGCTCCTTTGTAATCACAAAGGCCACATTCAAATTCCAAAAAATTTGGAAATAGGGTTTGAGAGGGTTTGAGATGATGCAACCGAGATCTTTCCCACTTAAAAAGACATGAGCAAGTTTTAAAAGGTTGGAAATGACAAGAAGTCTCAGAGTCATCAGCAAAACTCAAGAGAAAGATTTTGAAAATGAGTGCCAGGAAGGAATAACAGCACAAACATTGATAACCCAATTTTGGGGCTGTTACAAGTCTGTCAGGGAAAGCTTGTTTATCTAACTAAGGAGGCATCCCACCTCTTCATGGACATACACATGCACGAGTTCCCGGCAAGGCTCATCTTTTTCATTAATATGAAGATTATACAGTACAAGCCTTACAGAACACGTACATGGACTAGAGATATTACATTATTCGAATTAAAATTTGGCAAGTGCCTAAAAGTTTAAGATGAAAAGAAGATAGGTGCCCGTGATGCCTTTGCCCCTGTCCAACTCCTTCAGGAAAAGGTCAAGGAAGCCGATGGCAGACCCAGCTGCGATTCGGCGCCTCCCCAGGATCAGGATAACGCCGCTTCACAGCAAGGAGGAAGAAACCAGAGGGCAGGAGTGGGCGGTGACACTGCAGGAGGACCAGATGGAGGACACGGAGTCACCGGCAAACATGACTCATCAGAATGGTCGCCCCCGTTCTTGACACATCATGTGTTTCCTCCGCCATCCGCGTTAGTGCCACCCGAAGAACTCAGATCATCAGCGACACTAAACGCCATGCTCTCTGGCTTATCGCATAGAGAGCATGGTCGTCCCCAATGGCCCTGATGTCTGAAATCACCGCACGATCCGAAGATGTGTATGAGGAAAAGAAGTCCTCCTCTGCAACCAGAGGATGACACCCGGAGGAGTCATATCTGCCTTAATCAACGGCAGGCCTCCCCCAAGGCTCTTCCTCAGCATCACATAGGAGCGAAGAATGAGGAGCAATCGACTACCACGCCCCATGCCCACTGCGGGTCTCGGCGTGGTGTCGCTCGCATCTCATCCCACCAGAGTCAAGGCTACAGGCGGGCCGCTGACAAGCGCGTCGGAGTCACCACCTCCGGCGTTATCATTGCGTCGCCCGAACATCCTCCTCACGTCCACAGGAGGTTCTGAGCTAAAGCCCGAGGGCCAGCCCCGAGCTCTACCTTCCAGCATACTCAAGATGAAGCAAGGCAGAGGAGGAGAAAGATTTGGATGAATGCCTCCACTCCTCCCCTGGTCCTCCTTGTATAAGCAAGCGGGAGGACTGGGGGCTGATTCCACAATGGGTAACCACTGCCCTCCTCCACCAATTCAAGAAGATCAGGCCCTCACCATCATGCTCTCCCGCACCACGCGCCTCCATTAACTACCCCGCACGATGCAAGAAGCATACGTGGCTATGGATAAGGGCGTGGTGGAAAAGTGAACTGGTGGTTTCTACCCCGTGCTTAAAGTTTATTCACGGGCCATTACAAGAACGGTCCCAGCACTATTGGCTTTACACGACGCACAGGAAAACTGGAAACTGGCCTGGACTCGAGATTAATGAAGAAGCAAATAAGACACGAACGGGCCAGCCTCTTCAGTGCCCCTACCTATGCACTTATTAGGGCCTACCCCGACAACGCCCGGAAGCATGATCAGGGCAGGCCCGGGGGTTCTATTGGTGCAATGGACCCTGGGTATGTTGCCCTGGCCGTGCACAGGCACAAAGACAAGATTATGGCCTCGGGCCATGCCATAGTACAAGGAAGCAAGATCTTCAAAGGACCAACATGAAGAACAAGAGGAACAAGATCAAGCGAGAGAAGCCATATACAACTAGGAGAAAAACCTCCCTTGCCGGGCAAAAGAACTTGGCGAGGGCAGGGCCACCCCCCGGAAGGAAGCAACCAAAGCATCCCAACAGGGCTTGCTGGGACTCATGAAGGCTATAAACACCTGATCAACCACTCCCGCATGACCCACGTCGTGGTTTAGTGCGGTGTCAAGCCGCAAAGTGACTAAGTGGCAACCACTCACCACATGGCAGTCCCTTTCTATAGGAAAACCTACAGATGACACATGTCCTATGACATGTCGAACAAGCAGGCATGGAGCTGGCAGAATAAGCCCGACAAGGCTTTCCGGGCAAGCAATGATGCGATGTTGGGCGGCGCAATTAATGCACCCTATCGGCCTGCAGAGTTAGATATGATAGCACTATTTGCTACCTTATTAGTGTCTAATGACTGATTTGCCATTGTGGTGACCGCTTAAACTATAAAAGGAAGCCCATGGCAACCGTAGAAGGGGTTCAGTTCGTTCGGCTCATGATGCTGGAGAGTTAGACGCCCGTACGCGCATAGCCACTACCACCCCTACCGAGCCGCTGTACTACACTCCACCACCACTCTTCCACCATCAATCCGCCAAAGCGGGAGTAGGGTTTTATGCCTCACAGCGGCCTGAACCTGGGTAAAAGTTCTTGTGTTGTCCCTGTCGCGCTACCCCCATGCTCATCTGCTCTTTGTGCAACACGACGTCCCCCTGCCGAACCAGCAAGGGACTGCTTGGTCCCATAGGTGGTCGTGGTTTCCCGTGACACTCGCTTTAGACTTGCCGTCCCCAGACGACATGACTCTAGGAGGAGATGTCGGACTAACAGGAGGTCAGGAGTCGCTCGCCCAATAGCGTCACCGTTGCCCGGGTGCACCGCCGTGCCTTCCTTCCCAATCCGTTCAGGGGTCAGGCTTACAACAGCCACTAAGCCAACCTGATTTATCCTGAGATACGTCCTCAACACTCAGCAGCCACTCATCATCACCTATTTTCTAGTTGATTCATTATTCATTAGGCAGGACTGCCATTAGGGTTTTTTTTTGTACTGAGTGCTACCTACACTTAATGGTTCAGATGTATTTCAGTAATCTTTAGTGTCTGTAAAGTTCACAGGGTTTCAAAATTCCAGCCCAAGGAATAGACACTAGTCATTTTGGATTGTTGGTCATAGTGACATTGACCCAGATTACTACTGCAGGCCAGGGTTACTGACAATTTTACTTGTCTTCCTTACTCACTCGATATGATATCCAATTATTCACGCCGATTATTTGCAAACAATAAGTGCTAGACCAACTTCTTGATTCAGATTTTGGACGGTCTCTTACTGCAGTTGCAATTCTACATACTTGTCCTAGTAAGCTCACTAGTAATGATTGATTCACTACATCTATGCTTGCCTTGTCATATTTGTTGTCAATATCCTTTTAGGGTGGATCACCCTGTTTCAAAATACTGGAACCGCAGACATGAATGAATAGTATTTCTTTGTGTGATCTCTTCCATCATGTGTGGGCAAAGAACACTGCATTATATAGAAAGTAAGTGTCATTTCCACCTTTTACATAGACTACGATCTTTTACATGGAATACAATCTTCCTACTTGCTTTGTGTCACACTACCAGCATTCCACCCTTGAAGCAAAACATTATGGCACTCATAATTGCTTAATTTATTTGTTCAAATATGAATTTGATATGATTCTAATGTTCCTACTTCAGTTTTGAAATGTGTGTCTGCCTGTTACAGAGACATAAGAGGTTTGTATTTCTGTGTGTGGTCTGTTCAGCACGGTTGGGGGTGAACTTTGCATATGCAGGGGTTTATAGGGAGACACTCTTCGAGTTGAATCCGCAATGCATTCCATAGATAATCTGACTACTTTTTATGTTTTCATGAATCTCAGATAGTGAACAACATCATAATGATTATGAGCTTGCGCACATGAAAATAATAAAGCAAAACAATGCCATGGCTGTCAAACTTGGCATTAAGGGACTGAAATCAAGTCTGGACGCAATGCAATGCAAACGCTCTCCACCTACAGATTCATGCTTAGAATATGATCCTAACAGTGATTTTGAGCTAGAGGGAGACCTAAGTCAATGTAGCTCCCTAGTGGAGGAGTCAGAGGCAGATGCCCTATCTTATTCACCCATCAAGGTGCTTGTTCTAACTTTCCAAGGTTATATTGGCCGCACATATCTTGCAACTGATGCTTTGCATTGCTTCTACTTTGTTGGACTGCTATTAGCTTAGTTTAAACATTGTGTATGTGAATATGCCCTGCCTATCCATTTTTAGTACATATTCCATCTGTCATCATACCATATTTATCCATTCAAATGTTGTTCTTGTGTATCAGACGTTCAAAAGTAAGAGGACGATTGCTGATCATGGAGGAGCACGAACAAAGTATTTTGAGAAGGTAGTGACACCTGATAAATCAAATAGCCCATTAGGTGTAGTTGCAATATCACCAGACCCAGAAAACAAGGCCACAACTCTAGCAGACTGTAGCCCTACTACACTGACCATCTCGGATGCCCCAACTCATCAGACCCCAACTGCCACAAACAGTATGATGGTGCTAGTTGACATAGAACCACCTCTACGACGCAAAACCCCCATTCCAGCAAAGAGTACACCAAATCCACTTGCCAAATCCCTTTTCGAACGAGAGAGAGCCCCAATTGCAGCAAATAGGACTCCTATTCCACTTCTTCCCAGTTTACAAGACGAAGCTTATATTGTTGTCAGGAACTTTGTGCGCATATTTCCTTCATAGAATGATTATACCACATATAAAGAACAATTTCCAATCTTCGTCTGCAACTTACGCGTAAGTTGTACTAATGTTATTTATGGTAATTACTGCATATGTTTCTGCTGACAGAAGACACAAGATTTCATTCTTTTAAATAGGCAAGGACCAAACTGGATTTTCAAGACGAGCAAGGGTTGGTTGCGCTTTTCAAGCACTCATTGATGAAGTATCGTTCCTACCTGAGGCAAGCGCACTTCGATGGCAAGCCTCTAGACAAATTTTCTATAAAGTCTCTGGTGCTACATTTATCAGACAATGACTGGAATAATCTTGTTACACATTGGTCTCGTCTGCAGCGTAAGGTACTGTCTATGATATGACATCACAATTTGAACTACATTTCTGCATGTGCCTTAACATCTCACTTGTACTAAAACTGTTTGTAGAAGAACATTCATTCTCAAGGGACTACAGAATCTCACAACTATACTACACACTTCATTGCTCTTGTGAGTACCTCTTGCCCTGTATGACCATACTTACTTTTATAGCTGGTTGATTATGTAGCATCACTGCACATGTTAGCCTCGTTATCGCCCATTTGGTGGACATTATAAGATCTTTATGGACTCCTACATAAATTTAGAATCAGCCCAATGCTTTTGAATAGGTTTAGCTCTGCAGTCCTCTTGTAAGGACTGAATGTCGTCTATTGCTGTACTTACATTACCAGCTACTCCCTCCGTCCCATAATATAAGAACGTTGTGTACAGTACACCAGCGTTCAAAGCATTTATATTATGGGAAGAGGGATTGGTCCATTGTGTAGCATTCTGCATCTTATTTCCCTCACCCACCATTTACTAAAAAATATAAGATCTATATTTAATCTTACCAAAAAGTTGAATACACAGACAATGCCAGTGCAGAATTCTAGCCCTTTGCTCTTGTCAGCACATTTTGTCCTGTAACGCTTGTCTTTCCAGCGATTGGTAGTTGATAGCATCAATCTGCATCTTATCTTCATTATCCTCTATCACTTCCAGTAATATCTTATCTATAATTACTCTCTACAAAATGTAGAGTATAGGCATTGCTTATGAAGAAGATTTTGTGCTAAAATTCTTGAGTATCCTTCCCTTGACATGGAGAAGAGCATTGTAAAGCCGGTGTTAACTGTTAATGTATGTAAATCCTTCTAAATCATTTATCCTCAACTACTGTTTAATTTTCTCATACTCCCTACCGTTAACTGCTGTTTAGTTTGTTGTTTCTATCAAAGTGCATGTTCACAACAACCGTAAGTTCCAAGTTTTACTTGTAAAACCAAATTCATTATTCATACCATGCACATTACTCAATACTCCCTATATGTATGCTTGTTTTTGTGGATCTACAATCTAGTGTGTGGTGAAGCAGCCCACGTTTGCACCTTGTCATCTCCTGTTTTATCTTACAGATGTGGCTGATGATATGAACAACATGTCGTGCACATTAACAAAAATAGATACAATGATTGTATTTGCTCTTCATTTGTGCTTGTTATGTTGACATGCTAATCCAGTAGTGTGGTGAATCTCCCTGCATTACAAACAATGCTAAATTATGCTATTGATATTTTCAACTTACTCTTTATTTTCTAATTTGAAATTGGATGGAATTAATAGCACAGTTATCATCTTTGTTTATACACGTGCAAAACATGTCATCTCTCTACTTGTTTCAGGGTGAGATGCATGATGGCATGCACAAGTCTGCTAAAGGTTGTCAGACAAATCTAACATATATTGCAGCAAAGAAGGCAAAACATCTTGAAAATAGCAAGACAACCCCAAAGTCTTGTCTTGATGCAGTGTTCAAGTTACTTGAGACTAGCAGTCAGACGAGCTCACAGAATTCGCTGTCTCAATCAGTTTGACTTCTTCAGTCCCAAGTTCTAGCATAAAGGCATTCTACACCTCAACTTTGACTTGAAGGCCTATCTCTAAGAAAGATTGCGGAAAACACCAATGAGAACCTCATTTCTAAACAGCTACACCTGGAAGTTGTGACCGACATGCTAGGCCGGTCTCACAGCCTTGCTCAGCAGCATGCGCAGCAGTTCCCGCGCAAGGCTAACCTTTCTTGAGTTGTCTTGGAAGTGGTCTTGGTTCAGTATGATTTTGTTACGCTGCAATGGCGCCCAGTTTTTGTAATCTGCTTCTTCGTTGCGCTTTACGATCACTGGTGGTGAACTTCGATGCCCAGTGGATGTAATATACCATGAATCCTTTATTGTATAGTGTAGGTTTATTTTAAGAAACTATGCCATAATTTCTTTATTGTATAGAGTAGGTTTGTTCTTAATTCCTACTAGTTATTTCCATCATTCGCTATCTGACAAAATGGAGAAAATCTCATGTAGTCGACTGGGCCGAAACATTCGCCTCTAACTTGTCTGCTTTTTAGTGGGCCACAATTGGGCCAGCCTGCAACTTTCTTGGGCCTGAAAGACTGTTGGGGCCTTCACACTTCGCGCCAGGCCCTCAACTTACACGGGCCTATATTCGGCCCAAAGTTTAGTTGGGCCTTTAGGGGACCCAGTGCTTAGTTGGGCCCATGTAGCTTTGGGCCATTAACAGGTTGAATATTCCGCTGGCCTGTTACGGCCCAGAAGAAACCATGGGCCTTTAGCAGGCCACAATGCATGTTGGGCCTCAATTTTCACTAGTTGTCGGCGGGACTTCAGAAGGCTGAAATGTAGACCGGGCCTTTTTTGGCCTAGTTATATGACATGCATTTACCAGTCCGAAACATATCTCGGGCCTTAGTTAGCCCACTGATATCATGGGCCTTTAAGAGGCTAAAAGCTTAGTAGAGGCATCAACGGGCCGAATTATATGATAGGCCTTAAACAGGCCCAAAGTAACGTTGGGCTGAATTGTTGCCACCTTTATCACAACCCGTTAGAGGGCCGGATGTCGTGTCGGACCATATACGGCCCATGAGGAGCACAGGCCATTCCTAGGCTGAAAGACACACCGCGCTGAATTGGGCCCATGTCTACATCGGGCCTCTTACAAGCCATAATTGGGCCCAAATATTCGGCCAATAATTAATGGGCCATGTTTAAGTAGGTTGTTATTGGGCTGGCCCACTAGTACCCGAGTAAATACTATGGGCCTTTCACTAGGCCAGCCTTTTTAACCTATACGGGCCTTGGTTGGGCCCTGCCACGTGTTGACGTATCATAGGCATGTCTCCTCCATTAGACGGACGACATCTGGCCCACTGAGGAACCGACACATGTTTCCTCCAGCCAATGATGATTTTACATCTCAAAAATACCCATTGGTCCGGTCTATTAACGAGTTATTGGAACCAAACCGGAACCCAATAGCTTAACGGTGACCCCTTATGATGGATGCCACGTGTCGGTTACCCTTGACGAAAGCACTTCCATGACATGGCATTTATCATCATGGAAGCACAGGTATGATTATCTTGATTCTGTCATCAAATCGTCATGGATGTACATGCATGACAAAAAACGTGACCTACTGTGACAAACACATATCATCACGGAAGTGTATTTTTTTGTAGTGAAGGATTAGATAACATGCAACGGTACAAGTGTAGATCCAAGACATATGATCAACATAAGAGAATTATCAAGGATTAGTCATAAAAAGGCTCATGACATGCATGCATCCAAATGGAGTTCCTACTCCAAGTTTGAGGCATCAACGATGTTCAATTCACCTCTCAAATGACAAAATGCTTTCTCATCAAGCGATTTGGTGAATATATCCGCCAATTGCTTATAGGTACGAACATGCTTAAGATTGATGTCTCCTTTAACAACATGATCTCGAATGAAATGATGTCGAACTTCATATGCTTAGTCCGAGAATGTTGCACAGGATTGTGAGCAATCTTAATAGCACTTTCATTATCACAAAGCAATAGAACATGTTTCACATATATCCCATAGTCCTTAAGCATTTGGGTTATCCAAAGTAATTGAGCACAACATGATTCGGCGGTAATGTATTCCGCTTCGGCGGTGGATAAGGATATCGGGTTTTGTTTCTTGGAGGACCAAGACACAAGAGATCTACCAAGAAATTGACAAGTACCTAAAGTGGACTTTTGATCAACCTTGTCACCGGCATAGTCCAAATCGGGGTAGCCAACAAGATCAAAAGAAGACCTCTTAGGATACCAAATGCCAAAATTTGGTGTATGACTTAAGTATCTCACTATCCTTTTCACGACCTTAAGATGACATTATTTAGGGGCTGCTTGATATCATGCACACATGCACACACTTAGCATAATATGGGGACGGGAGGCACATAGATATAACAATGAACCAATCATAGAGCGGTAAACCTTTTGGAACCGGTTTGCCATCCTTAGTGAAGTCAAGATGTCCACTAGTAGGCATGGGTGTTTTCATACCTTTGATTTCATGCATGTTGAACTTCTTGAATAAGTCCTTAGTATACTTTGTTTGGGAAACAAAGGTACCCTCCTTAGGTTGCTTGATTTGCAAACCAAGAAAGAATTTGAGTTCACTCATCATAGACATCTCAAACTTCTCCGACATTAGCCTTCCAAACTTTTCACTAAAATGAGGGTTAGTTGAACCAAATATGATATCATCCATATAAATTTGGCACACAAATATTTCACCACTAACCCTTTTAGTAAAAAAGTGTAGAATCAATCTTCCCATTTCAAAGCCTTTTTCAATAAGAAACTTGGTCAAGCATTTATACCAAGCTCTAGGAGCTTGTTTAAGACCATAAATAGCTTTGTGAAGTTTCTAAACATGATCGGGTTTCTCGGGATTAACAAAGCCGGGAGGTTGTTTAACATAAGCTTCCTCAATTTCACCATTTAGAAAAGCACTTTTATGTCCATTTGATAAAAAGTAATATCATGATGATTGGCATAAGCAAGTAAGATGCGTATTAACTCAAGTCTAGCAATGGGGGCATATGTCTCAACATAGTCCATACCTTCCACTTGAGTGTAGCCTTGGGAGATGAGACGAGCCTTGTTGCGTACAACTTGTCCATCCCCATCTTGCTTATTCTGAAACACCCATTTGGTTCCAATGACATTGTGCTTCTCGTCGGGCTTTTCAACCAACGTTCATACTTGATTCCTCTCGAAATTGTGTAGCTCTTCATGCATAGCGTTCACCCAATCTGGATCATCAAGAGGTTCTTAAACCTTCATAGGTTCAATACTAGAAATGAATGAGTAATGTTCACAAAAGTTAGCCAAACAAGTTTTAGAGCGAGTAATTCTCCCGGTTTGAATATCATCAAAGTTTTAGAGCGAGTAATTCTCTTGAGACTCTTGCTCTAACTCGTGAGAGATTTTGTTTGGGTCGGGGTGGAACATCCTCTTCATTGTCTTCTTCTTCTTGTTGTCCTTCTTCGTTGTTGTTGGTGTTGGTGTTCTCTTATGGAGGTGGAGAAGGAGGTCGATGAGGTTCATCTTGTTGTACTTCCTCGTTTCCTTCGTCTTGGCATGTTCAACTCGTGGATGCCTCCAAGTCGACTTGTGGTTCACCTTGTTGTGAGGTTGAGGCTTCCACTTGAATGGACGAAGTGCTCTCCTTTACCTCCGTTGGGTGAATCTTGCCAATAGACAAGTCTTGAATTGCTTCTAAGGGATCTTTATCTCCTACATCAATTGGCAATTGCTCTACTTGCAAGCCGTTAGGTTCATCAAACTTCACATCTACCGTCTCTTCAACCTTTCGAGTGAAATTGATGTAGACACGGAAAGTTAGAGAGTTTGAGCCATAACTGAGTAGGAAACCTTCATCAGATTTAGGGGCAAATTTCGAACGATGATGCTTACCAAGAAAGTAACACTTTGAGCCAAATACTCAAAAGTATCCAACTTGGGGTTTGTTACCGGTGAGAAGCTCGTATGCCGTCTTGCCGAGAAGCTTGTGAAGATATAGTCGATTTGTTGCATGACAAGCTGTCTCAACCGCTTCCGCCCAAAATTGTCTTGGCGTCTTGTATCAATCAAACATTATTCTCGCCATCTCAATGAGTGTCCGGTTCTTCCTCTGAAAAACTCCATTTTGTTGAGGTGTGTACATAGACGAGAACTCATGTGAAATTCCTTCTTTGTCAAGAAAGGTATCCACATTAGCGTTCTTGAACTCTGTTCCGTTGTCGCTCTGAACCTTCTTGATCTTTACTTCAAATTCATTTTCGGCCTTCCTAGCAAATTTCTTGAAGATCTTCTGCACCTATGATTTATCATCAAGAAAGAACACCCACATAAATCTTGAAAAATCATCAATAATGACCAATTCGAATGAGTTACCACGGAGACTCTTGTGGGCGTTGTGACTAGAAAGATCCATATGAAGTAGCTCAAGTGGTCTTCTTGTGGTCATGATATTCTTCACGGGATGACTTCCTCCAACTTGTTTTCCTGCTTGACAAGCACTGCAAAGTCTATCCTTGCCAAATATGACATCCTTAACAGCAATGATATGATCACCTTTAATAAGCTTATCAAGATTTCACATGCCCACGTGACCTAACCTTCTATGCCATAACCAACCTTTAGGCTTCGTTCGGTTGTTGGGGTTTCCTTCCCTGTGAGGAACCAACCCCTGCAGGGATTGGGTGAATCCGCTCATGTCACCCAACCCCCGCCAACACCTTCCCCACAAATCCCTTCGTCTTAAATTCTATTCGGTTACTCCCTCCCATAAGCAACACTTCTCACTACAAAATGCAGTGAAACTATAAGACACTAACTCAACACAGTAGCAGCTAACTAAACTGTCAGATCTAGCTCATCACAGTAGCAGTTAACAATAGCATCAGATCATACAGTATGCGTTGTTTCATCAAGCAAAAACACAGGCTGGATTTAGAGTTCATCAATCACACCAGATTCGCTTGATCAACGGAAGAGCCGTGACTGACTTATTTGCTTGCGCACTTGCTAGCAGCCACCACAACGAAACCAAACGCTCATGGCTTCATCAGATTTCAAGTCGAAGACGACCCCACGGTGTTAAGTTAGAGCGCAGCGCCTCAATCGCTGTCCCATCAGCGTCCAAAAGTGGTTTCTAGCAAAACTTGCTAGGCCGAAGAGGACGTGTCCGTCCATTGCTGGTGATGTTGGCAATGAATTCCTCCACAAACATGGCCACTTATACATGAGCTCTTCATTCCTGCATAGATACAGAATTAAAGATTGCTAGCAGTACATCATAAGTATAATTGCAATGAATAATTTAGACATCAGCACAAGTAAACATGGTAAATAAGCATGTCATGGACTTCTCACATAAAAGAAAGAACCGTTGACTAATGAGATGAAAGAAAGTAAACTGGAAGTTGAAAGAATGCAACCGTAACCTATTTTCTCTCCTTGTTAGCTTAGAAATTGTTCTTTTTATCTTTCATTTCTCTTGGTCAATGCTAAGAAGAAAAATGAATTTTTGAATAACTAGCTAAGCAATGCAAAGCGAGAATAATAGTGCAATCTGGGCACAATCATTGATACTCTGAATCACATGGCAAAAATATAGGGTATACATAACTTTTTTTAGATTTGAAAAGTCTTGTTATCAAGCTCTGGAACTTCACCAAAAAGGCCTATTGTCTAATGATATTGGTTGCTGGATATGACCAACAAACTGCGAACCAGAACAAGAAGAACCCAAGAAATTGAGGAACGGAGCATGAATAAAAATAAAAATTGAGGAGCACGAAACAGAGGAAGAGCTCACCGAGTGGTAACGGCGCCGCCCTCGATGAAGTCATGCTGCGAGACGAGGTGGCACGCCCCATCTTAGGGGCGTTTCAGGAAAATAAATAAATAAATAAATAGACAGAACTGAAAAATCTGGATACAAGTCTTGTTCATTAGTTGCTTGTCAAAGGAACCCACCCATCTATCAGTCTAATAATATGTGTAAATATGTCTAGTATCTTCCAATAATTTATAGAGTTCAAAGACACCCTCATTTTGATAAAAACAACACTTGATGTTCAATCGAAGCAAATAATCTCTCCTGTAAAATAGTTCAAATCAAAGCTTGAACAAGAAAAAGAAAGGTTGAATCTTTTGGTGCATGCACATTGGCCTATTCAATCAGTTCATACCCCTAATTCCTCTATGAAAAATGGAAAACAAACACTAAACAGCTGGTTGAGCATGCAACAGATAGTGACTAATCGAGCAACATGGAGCAATGCCCCTGTGAACCATGACTAACCCAATTCGCCTGAGAAAAACACACAGCTCATTCAATTTTTTTTAACAGTCAGCTCCTTCAATTAGACATACCAAGGAAATCAAAGGTAGCATCACAGGTACCACGACAACCAACTCAAAGCACAACTGCTTTCGCATCATCAAAGGAAGTCAAAAATCAACCCGTATCACCAATTTCCTCAAATCAAGAATCTATGAACCCTAGGAATAAACGGGATGAGAAGGGGGGTCAAGAAGAGGAGGAAGGGATTACTAGCCCACTGTCGGGGGAGAGTGATGCCGGCGATGGGTTCCTCCAGTCGCCACAGCTCCCGCCGCAGCTGCTTCCCGTCGCCGCCGAGCTCGCGTCGCAGCTGCTTCCGGTCGCCACCGAGCTCGCGCCGTGGCGACTAGATGTGGTGGCGCTGCTTGGATAGGAGAGAGGGAGAGGGGGAGGGAGAAGGAGGTACGCCGCCGCGGTCTCCTCCAGTAGCGCTGCTGCTGTCCTTCCTTCTCCGCTCTCCGGCATCGCCGGTCGGGGGCGAGAGAGAGCGTACCGTTTTGCGAGAGAGACGGGGTTTGCTTCCATGAGATGGGATGCGTGGGTCATTTCCCTGCGGTTTCCAAGGGGTTTAGAAGGGATTTGGCAGGGGCTTAATCCAGACCGGGTCTAACCGAAGGCTGTTATAAGCCAGACCGGGATTCGACCCCGGCCGAGGCGAAACCCACGGGGTTTGGGCTCAATCCCTGCGGGGGTGGGGCTAACCGAACATAGCCTTAGAGGATTTAGCAATTAAGAAAGTTTTAGGTTGAGCTCTTTTAGTGAAATCAACAATGTATAGATCACCTCTATGTATACCTGTAAAGACCATATTACGATTATCTCTTCGAAACACTTGGCAATCTACTTTAGTGAATAGAACATTGAAACCGAAATCGGCTAGTCTAGATACAGAAAGTAAATTGTAGCCAAGATATTCAACGAGCATAACATTTTGGATGGAGCTATCATCTGAGATGGCCACCTTACCAAGGCCAACCACCTTACCCTTTGAGTTATCACCAAAAGTGACATACTTATGGGGACCGTCGTTCTGAGCAAGCTCACGAAACATATCCTTGTCTTCGGTCATGTGATCGGTACATCCACTATCAAGAACCCATTCCTTTCCTCTGGCCATGTATCCATGAAGGTTAGCCATAATACCAAAGTGTCTCATTGACTCATCAAGATTAAAGTCACTATCATCATCCTCATCATAATATCCATGTTCAACACTGTCTTGTGATTGATCATCACCTAGAGAGAGGGATTCATTAGATTTATGACCATGACAATGTGCATCTTTATGAATTCCAATGACTTGTGAGATGATGCTACTAATGACTGCAACATCTCCTTTGGCATGCATAAGGTCATGAAGCTCAAATAGACAATTACCAAATTTAGGATCACTAGGATTCATTTGATGAAAAGCAATAGACTTTTGAAGAATCTCATCTAGATTTTTCAAAGAGTAGTTTGGAAAGCGTTCCTCAAGATATCTCCATATAGTATAAGCACATTCAAACGTAGGCAAGCATACAAGCAAATTTCTAGGCAATCCTCTTATGATAAAGATCAATAGCTCCAAGATTGTGAGTCATGTCAAGATACTCATCAGGGGTTGGATGCAAGGGATCAATAGGAGGCGCACAAGGGCTAGTAATATACTTGTTAAAATTATATTCATTGAAAATCTGAAGCATCTCATTTTTCCAAGCACTATAGAACTCTTAGTAAAACATAGGCACTCTACATCTAATACTCCCAACCATAGACTCATCCATGTTCCTCCAATGGTGATTAAACCAAAGCAATGGAGACCAGTGATCTGATACCAATTATAGGATCGAGAAGAGGTTTCTAGAGGGGGTGATTAGACCCTCAACAAGCAAAAGTGGCAGTTTAAAAGTTCTTCAAGTTGAGGTGGAGTTTTAGCACAATTTTAAGCATGCACAATACATTTCAAGCAAGCATGGCAAGAGTATAAGCAGCGGAAAGAGTAAAGCATGCTAATTGCAGGAAAGTAAAGGGATAGGATTGGAGTGTGCAAATGCAATGAAGACACGGAAATGTTTGGCGTGATTCCGATAGGTGGTGCCATCGTACATCCACGTTGATGGAGACTTCAACCCACGAAGGGTAACGGTTGTGCGAGTCCATGGAGGGCTTCACCAATGAAGGGTCAACAAAGAAGCAACCTTGTATATCCCACCATGGCCATCGCCCACGAAGGACTTGCCTCACTTGGGTAGATCTTCACGAAGTAGGCAATCTCCTTACCCTTACAAACTCCTTGGTTCAACTCCACAATCTTGTTGGAGGCTCCCAAGTGACACCTAACCAATCTAGGAGACACCAGTCTCTAAAAGGTAAAGATGGTGTGTTGATGATGAACTCCTTGCTCTTGTGCTTCAAAGATAGTCTCCCCAACACTCAACTCTCTCACACAGATTTGGCTATGGTGGAAAGATGATTTGAGTGGAAAGAAACTTGGGAAAGGCTAGAGATCAAGATTCTTGTGGTTGGAGTGGAATGTCTTGGTCTCAACACATGAGTAGGTGGTTCTCTCTCAGAAAATGAGTAGTGGAAGTGTAGGCACATTCTGATGGCTCTCTCTTGAATAGAGAAGGGGGTGGAGGGGTATATATAGCCTCCACACAAAATCCAACCATTACACACATTTGACCCAACTCGGTTAGACCGAATGGATGAACCAGGTGAGACCGATTTAGTTCAAAATGTGAATGTTAGGAATCTCGGTGGGACCAACATGATCAACTCGGTGAGACCAATGTGCTAGGGCTAGGGCAAGTGATTACATGACCTCATCTTGGTGAGACTGATTGCATGAACTCGGTGAGACCGATTTCAGCAATGAGCAAACAGATAGTTTGTCGGGCAAACTCAATGGGACCAATCACTCATTTCAGTGAGACCAAAACGTTACCATGGGAAACAAGGAGTTTGCAATGCGAACTCGATGGGACCAATCGCTCATTTCGGTGAGACAAAAATGTTACGAAGGGAAAAAGAGAGTTTGCAATGCCATCTTGGTGAGACGAAGATCCGTATCTGTAAGACCGAATTGTCTAGGGTTTCTAGAAGTGGCTATGTCAACTGAACTTGGTGGCGCCAGATAGATCAAATCGGTGGGGCCGAGTTTGGCTTTGGGTTTTGGACATATGTGGAAATGAGAAAGCGGTTGAGGGTTTTGGAGCAATATCACTAAGCACTTTGAGCAAGTAGACCATTAAGCAACACCCACTGGTACAACAAGTGCTATACAAACGGTTTTTAACCCCTTCTCGTGACGGCATTTCGAACCATCACCAAGTGAGTGTGGGAGATAGGGGTCCTTCCCACATGACCGAGAAACCGCCAGGGATAGGGAGCCAAAATGCATATATAGTACTCCTACTCGTTTGTGCTTGCATTGCCATCGCAGCCGGTATTCTATGGTGCTACGTTTATGATGCACGGCCCATCACAAACAACTCACTATTATAGAACGTGTATGATAAGCATACAATCACACACATTCACTTTTCCCAAACCGTATGCTATAACTAATTAACAAGATTAGCTAATGCCGTACGAGTGTTAGACAAGATTACGAAACGTCGGACCATCGTAACATCATCTTACACGATAGCTATCGCAGATGCTATTCTATGGTGCAACATTTACGATGCATACTTCATCAGAAACAGTTCATGGTTGCGAATTGTGTACGATATGGCAACTATTACAAATGTTCAGTTTGCCCGCACCATTTGCGATATTGTCTGACATTGCACATGCTTTGCAAACGGCAACTGTGTCCATGCTGGCACATGTTTCCTCTTTGTAAACCGTGTCAGATTATGGTGTATATCACAAATGTTTGTGTTTTACCAACCGTGTGTGTCGTGATGTCTACTACACAACCTTCTTATTGTAGACGTTGTTGGGCCTCCAAGTGCAGAGGTTTGTAGGACAGTAGCAAATTTCCCTCAAATGGATGACCTAAGGTTTATCAATCCGTGGGAGGCGTAGGATGAAAATGGTCTCTCTCAAACAACCCTACAACCAAATAACAAAGAGTCTCTTGTGTCCCCAACACACCCAGTACAATGGTAAATTATATAGGTGCACTAGTTCAGTGAAGATATGGTGATACAAGTGCAATATGGATGGTAGATATAGGTTTTTGTAATCTGAACTTATAGAAACAGCAAGGTAACTAATGATAAAAGTGAGCACAAACGGTATTGCAATGCTTCAAAACAAGGACTAGGGTTCATACTTTCACTAGCGCAAGTTCTCTAAACAAGGATAACATAATTGGATCATATAACTATCCCTCAACATGCAACAAAGAGTCACTCCAAAGTCACTAATAGCGGACAACAAATGAAGAGATTATTGTAGGGTACCAAACCACCTCAAAGTTATTATTTCCGATCAATCCATTGGGCTATTCCTATAAGTGTCACAAACAGCCCTAGAGTTCGTAGTAAAATAACACCTTAAGACACACATCAACCAAAACCCTAATGTCAGCTAGATAATCCAATGTCACCACAAGTATCCGCGGGTTTGATTATACGATATGCATCACACAATCTCAGATTAATCTATTCAACCAACACAAAGAACTTCAAAGAGTGCCCCAAAGTTTCTACCGAAGAGTCAAGACGAAAACGTGTGCCAATACCTATGCATAAGTTCACAAGGTCACTGAACCCACAAGTTGATCACTGCTATGTGACGCCCCTGATTCAATCGTACACCAATCATACACGCAAACATGTACAATCGAGATCAGAGACTCATGGGAAGATATCACAACACAACTCTAAAACATAAAATAAGTCATACAAGCATCATACTACAAGACAGGGGCCTCGAGGGGTCGAATACAGGTGCTCGATCATAGACAAGTCAGCGGAAGCAACAATATCTGAGTACAGACATAAGTCAATCAAGTTGCCATAAGATGGCTAGCAAAAACTGGGATACAGATCGAAAGAGGCGCAGGACTCCTGCCTGGGATCCTCCTAAACTACTCATGGTCGTCGACAGTAGCCTGCACGTAGTAGTAGGCACCTCCAGTGTAGTAGTCATCGTCGATGGTGGCGTCGGGCTCCTGGGCTCCAACGTCTGGTTGCGGCATCCGAGAAGAAGAGGAAAACGGGGGGAAAAAGGGAGCAAAGCAACCGTGAGTAATCATCCAAAGTACTCGCAAGCAAGGAGCTACACTACATATGCATGGGTATATGTGTAAGGAGGTTATATCAGTGGACTGAACTACAGAATGCCAGAATAAGAGGGGGATAGCTAGTCCTATCGAAGACTACACTTCTGGCAGCCTTCGTCTTGCAGCATGTAGAAGAGAGTAGATTGAAGTCCTCCAAGTAGCATCGCGTAGCATAATCCTACCCGGCGATCCTCCCCTCATCGCCCTGTGGAAAAGCGATCACCGGGTTGTCTGTGGAACTTGTCTGGGTGTGTTTTATTAAGTATCCGGTTCTAGTTGTCATAAGGTCAAGGTACAACTCTGGGTCGTCCTTTTACCGAGGGACACGGCTATACGAATAGATAAACTTCCCTGCAGATGTGCACCACATAACCCAACACACTCGATCCCATTTGGCCGAACACACTTTCCTGGGTCATGCCCGGCCTCGGAAGATCAACACGTCGTAGCCCCACCTAGGCACAACAGAGAGGTCAGCACACCGGTCTAAATCCTATGCACGCAGGGGTCTGGGCCCATCGCCCATTGCACACCTGCATGTTGCGTACGCGGCCAGTGAGCAGACCTAGCAACCTCCATTACAAAGGAAGTTGTGTTAACGCAGTCCAACCCGTCATGCGCCGCTCAGTCGCTGACGTCACGAAGGCTTCGGCTGATACCACAACGTCGAGTGCTCATATCTTTCCCGCATAGTTGGTTAGTGCATATAGGCCAGTGGCCAGACTCAGATCAAATACCAAGATCTCGTTAACCGTGTTATTATGAAGTAACTGCGGACGCTGACCAGGACCAGGCCCACCTCTCGCCTAGGTGGTCTCAACCTGCCCTGTCGCTCCGCCACCAAGTAACAGTCGGGGGCCGTCCGGAACCCAGGCCCACCTCTACCGGGATGGAGCCACCTGTCCTTCCAGCCCCCACATCGGAATCACTTGCGGGTACTCAACAAGCTGACCCGACTTTAGTCACCATCTGTATAGTATGTATATATGTATAGTATATACCCGTGATCACCTCCCAAGTGATCACGGCCCGATAGTATAGCAAGGTAGACTAACAAGAATGTAGGTCCAATGGTGATAAACTAGCATCCTATACTAAGCATTTAGGATTGCGGGTAAGGTATCAACGACTGTAGCAACAATGACAGACTATGCAACAGAATAGGAGTAACCGAACAGTAACATGCTACACTACTCTAATGCAAGCAGTATAGAGAAGAATAGGCGATATCTGGTGATCAAGGGGGGGGGACTTGCCTGGAAGCTCAGCCGAGAAGGAGGGGTCGTCAACACCGTAGTCGAACTGGGCAGCAGCAACGTCGGTCTCGTAGTCTACCGGAGAGAAGAGGGGGGAAGAAACAATAAATATAATGCAAAGATAAGCATGACGATGCAAGACATGACAAGGAGCGGCGCTAGGTGTGCCCTAACGTGGTAGTAGGTGATACCAACGAAAGGGGAAACATCCGGGAAAGTATCCCCGGTGTTTTGCATTTTCGGACAGATGAACCAGAGGAATAAAGTTGCATGTTTGCTATGCTAGGGATGTGTGGCGGACGAACGAGCTGCGTATTCGGATTCGTCACGCTATTCTAAGCAACTTACATGTACAAAGTTTTCCCATCCGAGCTACGGTTTATTTTCTATTAATTTTTAAAGTTTTAAATCATTTTCTAATTTATTATCTATTTATTTCTAACATTATCCAGAATAGTGTAAGCTGACATCAGCATGACATCAGCAGTCAACAGGGCGTTGACTGGGTCAATCTGACGTGTGGGACCCACGTGTCAAGGACTGTTTAGCTAATTAACAGTAGTTAATTAGGTTAACTAGTTATTAGGTTAATTAATCTTAATTAGTTAATTTAAACAGAATTAATTAAGTTAGTTATTTCGTTAATTAATTAATTGATTGATATTTCTATTTATTATTATTTTTAATTCATTTTTTTAAAAGTTCTAGGGTGTGGGGTGTGGGACCCCACATGTCATTGGCCTAAGTGCCTTAGCGGGCGCATGGTTACGGGCGCCGGGTGGGTCGGGCGACAAGCGCCAGCCCGACGAGGCGCCGCGGGGCAGCGAGCGTGTGGCCTGGCTCCGACGACCGGAGCAGGGCGGCGCGGTTGGCTGAGACGGCCGCCGCAGCGGACGGCGGACGTAGCGGGAGTGGGATGAGGAGCCAGACAAAGACGGTGCCCCGGGCAGACGCGGCTAGGAGCCGCAGGGCAAAGACGGAAGTGGGAGCAGGCAGCAGGGTGCGACGGGCGCCGTGGCTACGGTTGGATGGCGCGGGTCGCGCGCACGGGGGCGCACGGGAGCGCGTGGGCATGCGCTGGGTCGAGCAGGGGCGAACGGGGTGCGGGCACGGTCATGTGCAACAGAGAGGGGGAGAAGAGGAGAGGAAGGCCATGGCCTCACCGGCGTTGCAGAGAAGAGGGTCGGCGAGGCTCGGTGGAGCCTTTGGGTAGGAGGACGGGGATGACGGCGACGTAGAGGAGGAGCTCTGGCGAGGAGGAGTCGAAGAGGAGGACGGCAGGGCCGCTCTGCGAGACAGCTCCGACGACGGTGGGGTCCAGCGGCGTCGAGGTCGTGTCGTGCTCGGGGAAGACAGGCGCGGTGCCGGAGGGTGAGGAAGAAGGCCGGGAGGGGGCGGCGAGGACGAGGCGTTCGGCGAGGTCCGGCGACGGGGCCGGGCGGCACCGGGCGGCGGCGTCGGTGGCGAGTGCGATGGCGCCAGGGACGCGTCGGGGGCGGGCGTCATGCTCGATCCAGATCGAGCGAGAGGGCAAGGGGTTCATGGGGAACGTGGGGGTTTCATCCCTGATCCAGATCAGATCGGGAGGGGGAGAGGGAGTGGCGACGTGGGGAGGGGAGTGGGAGCGAGTGGGTTAGGGTTTCGGTCGCCAGGGGGTTATGGAGAGTGGGGTGGCGGGCTGTGCCTTTGCCCAGTTGGGCTGGTGGCTTTTTATTTATTTTATTATTTTATTTATTTTTCTGTTACTTTTAGTTTCACTTTTATTTCAGATTTATGACTTATAAAAGTAGTCCCTAATTTAGTCTAAATAATTATACTACGGCCACATAAGTTTGGGAAACTAGATAGAATAGTTTAATAATTTATTAATTGTAAAAAGCATTTGATTAATCATTTTGCTACTATTTTATTTACTTTAGGACAATCAAACACTTTCGAAGAGGTTGGTTTCTTCATCAATATTACTTATGCATTATTTGGCTCTCTCCAAACATTTTAGTTTTAAGATTCGAAAACTTTTATTATTTGTTTGATTTTTAATTTGGATTTGAATCGGTTTCGAACTAACGCGAGCTTAGTAACCGAAATGGAGGTGACGTGGCATCGTTAGTAGAGGGTTACTGTAGCTTGATTATCCGGGCATCACATGCTACGTATTGAGCCTGTGTTGGTTTTCCTTGAAAAGGAAAGGGTGATGCAGCAATATTAGTGTAAGTATTTCCCTTAGTTTTTGAGAACCAAGGTATCAATCCATTAGGAGGGTCCTCAAAAGTCCCACGCACCTACAGAAACAAACAAGAACTCGCTACCAACGCAATAAAGGGGTGTTCAATACCTTCACAGCCACTGGCAAAAGTGAGATCTGATAGAGATAATATGATAAGATAAGTATTTTTTGGTATTTTATGATATAGATTGGAAAAGTAAAGATGCAAATAAAAGTAGATTGAAAGCTTATATGATAAGAGATAGACCCGGGGGTCATAGGTTTCACTAGTGGATTCTCTCAAGATGGCATAATTATTACGGTGGGTGAATAAATTACTGTCGAGCAATTGATAGAAAAGCGCATAGTTATTAGATTATCTAGGCATGATCATGTATATAGGCATCACGTCCGTGACAAGTAGACCGACTCCTGACTGCATCCACTACTATTACTACACACATCGACCAATATCCAGCATGCATCTAGAGTATTACGTTCATGAAGAACATAGTAATGCATTAAGAAAGATGACATGATGTAGAGGGATAAACTCATGCAATATGATATAAACCTCATCTTTTTATCCTCAATGGCAACAATGCAATACGTGCATTGTTTCCCCTGCTATCACTGGGAAAGGACACCGCAAGATTGAACCCAAAGCTAAGCACTTCTCCCTTTGCAAGAAAGATCAATCTACTAGGCCAAACAAACTGATAATTCGAAGAGACTTGCAAAGATAAATTAATCACACATAAAATAATTCAGATGAGATTTAAATACTTCTCATAGATAAACTTGATTATAAACCCACAATTCATTGGATCTCGACAAACACACCGCAAAAAAGAGTTACATCGAATAGATCTCCAAGAAGAGGAAGGAGAACTTTGTATTGAGAATTAAAGAGAGAGAAGAAGCCATCTAGCTAATAACTATGGACCCGAAGGTCTGTGGTAAACTACTCACAACTCATCAAAAATGCCTTGGAGATGATGTAGAGGCCCTACGTGGTGGATTGCCCCTCCGGTGGAGCGCCGGTGACGGCTCCAAGATGGGATCTCGCGGATACAGAAGGTTGCGGCCGTGGAATTAGGTTTTCGTGATCGCTTCTGATGTTTTCGGGGTACATGGGTATATATAGGAGGAAGAAGTAGGTCGGTGGACGCTCGAGGGGCCCACGAGGGTGGGGGCGCGCCCACCAGTAGGGGCGCGCCGGCACCCTCGTGACCGCCTCGCTTGTTTCTTGACTTCCCCTCCAAGTCCTCTGGATCACGTTTGTTCCAAAAAGATCGCTTCCGAAGGTTTCATCGCGTTTGGACTCTGGTTGATATTCCTTTTCTGTGGAACACTAAAATAGGCAAAAAACAGCAATTCGGGCTGGGCCTCCGGTTAGTAGGTTAGTCCAAAAAATGATATCAAAGTGTAAATTAAAGCCCATAAACATTCAAAACGGGTAATATAATAGCATGGAACAATAAAAAATTATAGATACGCTGGAGACGTATCAAGCATCCCAAAGCTTAATTCCTGCTCATCCTCGAGTAGGTAAATGATAAAAACAGAATATTTGATGTGGAATGCTACCTAGCATATTTCTCAACATAATTTTCTTTATTGTGGCATGAATGTTTAGATCCAACTGATTCAAAATAAAAAATCATAGTGACGTAAGAAATAGTAATACTTCAAGCATACTAATAAAGCAATCATGTCTTCTCAAAATAACATGGCTAAAGAAAGTTATCCCTACAAAATCATATAGTCTGGCTGTTGCTCTATCTTCATCACACAAAGTATCTAATCATGCACAACCCCGAAGACAAGCCAAGCAATTGTTTCATACTTTAGTAATCTCAAACTTTTTCAATTTTCACGCAATACATGAGCGTGAGCCATGGACATAGCACTATATGTGGAATAGAATGGTGGCTGTGGAGAAGACAAAAAGGAGAAGATAGTCTCACATCAACTAGGCATATCAACGGGCTATGGAGTTGCCCATTAATAGATATCAATGTGAGTGAGTAGGGATTACCATGCAATGGATGCACTAGAGCTATAAATTTATGAAAGCTCAAGAAAAGAAACTAAGTGGATGTGCATCCAACATGCTTGCTCACAAAGACCTAGGGCATTTTGAGGAAGCCCATCATTGGAATATACAAGCCATGTTCTATAACGAAAAATTCCCACTAGTATATGAAAGTGACAACATAGGAGACTCTCTATCATGAAGATCATGGTGCTACTTTGAAGGACAAGTGTGGTAAAAAGGATAGTAGCATTGTCCCTTCTCTCTTTTTCTCTCATTTTTTTCTTTTTTTCTTTTTTTCTTTTTTTTCTTTTTTTATCTGGCCTTTCTTTTTTATTTGGCCTTTCTCTTTTTTTATTTGAAGTATGAAGTCTCATCCCGACTTGTGGGGGAACCATAGTCTCCATCATCCTTTCCTCACTGGGACAACGCTCTAATAATGAAGATCATCACACTTTTAATTATTTACAACTCAAGATTACAACTCGATACATAGAACAAGGTATGACTCTATATGAATGCCTCCGGCGGTGTGCCGGGATATGCAATGAATCAAGAGTGACATGTATGAAAAATTAGGTGGCTTTGCCACAAATATGATGTCAACTAAATGATCATAAAAAGAGCAATATGACGATGATGATGCGTGTCATAATAAATGGAATGATGCAAAGTTGCATGGCAATATATCTCGGAATGACTATGGAAATGCCATAATAGGTAGGTATGGTGGCTGTTTTGAGGAAGGTATAGGGTGGGTTTATGGTACCGGCGAAAGTTGCGCGGCACAAGAGAGGCTAGCAATGCTGGAAGGGTGAGAGTGCGTATATTCCATGGACTCAACATTAGTCATAAAGAACTCATATACTTATTGCAAAAATCTACAAGCCATTGAAAACAAAGTACTATGCGCATGTTCCTAGGGGGATAGATTGGTATGAAAAGACCATCGCTCGTCCCTGACCGCCACTCATTAGGAAGACAATCAATAAATAAAATTGTGCTCCAACTTCATCACAAAGCGGTTCACCATACGTGCATGCTACGGGAATCACAAACTTGAACACAAGTATTCTTTAAATTCACAATTACCCAACTAGCATGACTCTAATATCACCACATCTATATCTCAAAACAATTATCAAGTATCAAATTGATCATAGCATCCAATTCACTTTCTATGATAGTTTTCATTATACCCAATTTGGATGCCCATCATTCTAGGACCAATTTTATAACCATAGCAAATATCATGTTGTTCTAAGAGACTCTCAAAATAATATAAGTGAAGCAATGAGAGATCAACAATTTCTACAAAATTAAGCCACCGCCGTGCTCTAAAAAATATAAGTGAAGCACAACAGCAAAAATTATCTAGCTCAAAAAGATATAAGTGAAGCACATAGAGTATTCTAATAAATTTCAATCAAGTGGGTTTCTCCCAAAAGGTGTGTACAGCAAGGATGATTGTGGTAAACTAAAAATCAAAGACTAATATCATATACGACGCTCCAAGTAAAACACATATCATGTGGCGAATAAAAATAAAGCTCCAAGTAAAGTTACCGATAGACGAAGACGAAAGAGGGGATGCCTTCCGGGGCATCCCCAAGCTTAGGATTTTGGTTGTCCTTGGATATTTCCTTGGGGTGCCACCCTTTATTCCATAGTCCATCAAATGTTTACCCAAAACTTGAAAACTTCACAACACAAAACTCAACAGGAAATCTCATAAGCTCCGTTAGTGCAAGAAAGAAAAATCACCACATAAGGTACTGTAATGAAGTTGTTATTTATTTATATTAGTGCTAAATCTACTTTATTCCAACTTATCTATGGTTCATGCCCCTACATACTAGCCATAGAAGCATCAAAATAAGCAAACAACACACGAAAAACAGAATCTGTCAAAAACAGAACAGTCTGTAGAAATCTGTAACTTTCGAATACTTCTGGAACCTTAAAAATCCTACTAAAATAGGACGTCCTAGGCAATTTGTCTATTGATCTACAGCAAAAATAATCAACGCAAAAGCATGTTTCTGTGGTTTATTGAATTTTTTCTCGTGAGTGCAAAGTTTCTGTTTTTCAGCAGAATCAAATTAACTCTTAACATAGGTTATCCTATAGGTTCTACTTGGCACAAACACTAATTAAAACAAGAAAACACATCTAAACAGAAAGTAGATGCAAAATTTATTACTAAACAGAAGCAAAAACAATAAAAACTAAAATAAAATTGGGTTGCCTCCCAACAAGCGCCATTGTTTAACGCCCCAAGCTAGGCATAAAAGCGAGGATAGATCTAAATAGTGTCATCTTTAATTTTTAATTTATTAGTGGAGTCACACTCGAATCTGGGAGGTTCTTTATGTTTCCCTTCATATCCGGAAATTTATAGGTCTAAAGAGTCCAACTGCTTATTGCAAAGGGTAATCAACATATTCATGCGGTGAAGATGTCCGCTAATGCTCTTGAGAGGTTCAAGAGATTTTTGTAAAAAAATCGTTACTTCACAAATCTTTCCGAAAACTTGTGTTTCTACTTGGGTAGGGTGCCCCCCCTTTTTGAGATAGTGTTCCCACTATTCTCTCAAAAATTCCATACGCAAAATTGGGATCAATTTCAATAAAGTTACCCTTAGCAACACAATCCACGAGTTGTCTATGAGACATATCTAATCCAACACAAAAATTACGAAGTAAAATCCTGAAATTCACCTCTAAGGTGCAGTTACGATAAGATTCTATCATCCTATACCAAGCATCTTTTAAGTTTTCTCCTCGTCTTTGCTTGAAGTGAAGAACTTCATACTCGGGAGACAAAGGAGCGGACAAATGACTAGCCATAATAACGAGGAAATAAACGATCTAACACACGAGCACACAAAAGGCAAGCGAAAGAGAGAGGAGATTGGGAAAGAGAGGGCAAATAAAACAGCAAAGGTGAAGTGGGGGAGAGGAAAACGAGAGGAAAATGGCAAACAATGTAATGCGAGGGAGATGAGTTTGTGGTGGGTACTTGGTATGTCTTGACTTGAGCGAAGACCTCCCCGGCAACGGCACCAGAAATCCTTCTAGCTATGTCTTGAGCTTGCGTTGGTTTTCCTTGAAGAGGAAAGGGTGATGCAGCAATAGTAGTGTAAGTATTTCTCTTAGTTTTAGAGAACCAAGGTATCAATCCAGTAGGAGGCTCCTCAAAAGTCCGACGCACCTACACAAACAAACAAGAACTCGCAACCAACGCAATAAAGGGGTTGTCAATCCCTTCACGGACACTTGCGAAAGTGAGATCTGATAGAGATAATATGATAAGATAAATATATTTTTGGCATTTTATGATATATATTGGAAAAGTAAAGATGCAAATAAAAGTAGATTGAAAGCTTATATGATAAGAGATAGACCCGGGGGCCATAGGTTTCATTAGTGGCTTCTCTCAAGATAGCATAATTATTATGGTGGGTGAACAAGTTACTATCAAGCAATTGATAGAAAAGCGCATATTTGTGAGATGATCTAGGCATGATCATGTATATAGGCATCACGTCCGTGACAAGTAGACGGACTCCTGCCTGCATCCACTACTATTACTCCACACATCGACTGCTATCCAGCATGCATCTAGAGTATTAAGTTCATGAAGAACAGAGTAATGCATTAAGAAAGATGACATGATGTAGACGGATAAACTCATGCAATATGATATAAACCCCATCTTTTTATCGTTGGTGGCAACAATACAATACATGCCTTGCTGCCCCTACTATCACTGGGAAAGGACACCGCAAGATTCACTACAAAAAAAAGACACATCCGTGACATTTTGGGTCGAACGAAAAAAAATTCTGTCATACATATGACACTTCTATGACGATAATTGTGACAAAACCCGGTATCATCATAGATGTGGTGGGATCCTACTTCTATGACAAAAAATCATGACAGAAAATGGGCTTTTTATCCTGGGCGGGCCGGAGACGCACCTGCATGACATTCTTTGGGCCGTCCATGACGGAAAAACCGTGGTAGAAGCAAGGGCAAGGAAAATTTCGGGGAGTTCCCGGTTACGGTGGGAGTTCGGGGGCTGAGCGATGCGCGTTTCTCTCATACACGTACGCGTGTGTGTGTGAGGCATTGGCTCTAACTGAACCCGAGCAAGGCATTGGGATCCAACTGAACCCGAGTGATTGCACTGCAGGCTACGCGTTACTGAACCCAAGCGATCGATCGATGGCTGTTAACTGAACCCGATCGACCGATTCCTTTGCTACTGCTGCTAACTGAAGGCGATTAATGTTGCCTCTCTGGATGAACAGTGAGCGTTGCGGGGGGGGGGGTGGATGAATAGTGAGCGGTGGCGTTGCCTCTTGATGGACAGGACCCCGTGGTGTGGAGGGCTGGATGAACAAGACGACCCCGTGGAGGGCTGGATGAACAGTAGATGGTGGAGGGGTGCTCGTGGAGGGGTGGTTGAACAATAGCCGGTGGAGTAGCGCGCGGTGGAGGCTGGATGAACAGGAGCCCGTGGAGGCTGGTGGAGGTCGACGATAGCCCGTGGAGGCTGGAGGAGGTAGACGGTGGAGATGAACAGTATCCCGTGGAGTCCCGTTTTGCGGTACGCCACACCCCTCCCGATGAACAGGACCCCCGTTTCACCATAGTGCTCCAACACAAGTCCGTTTCGTTCGTTTTGCGGTACGCCACACCCCTCCCGATCAATAGGACCCCCGTTTTGACCGTACCGCTCCAACACAAGTCCGTTTTGTCCATTTTGCGGTATGCCACACCCCTCCCGATCAGCAGGACCCCGTTTCGACCGTAGGAGGTCCGTTTCCTCCGTTTTGCGGTACACCAGACCCCTCCCGATGAACAGGATCCCGTTTCAAACGTGGCCGGTCGAATACAAGGCCGTTTCCTCCGTTCTGTGGTACGACAGGTCTCGTTTCCTTCACATGTTCCGTCCAAGCCCTCCCGATGAACACGACGATGCATTCTGTTCCTACCCAGTCGGTTGGCTCCACGTGTTTTGTTGCCTCCCGATGAACACGACGCATTCCGTTGCCTTCCCATGAACACGACGCATTTTGTTGCCTCCCCATGAACACGACGACGATGTTGTTTCTCCGTTCCGACCAAGCCATGTACACGAGCCCTGGCCATACGTATGCGCAATTAGGCGTTCGAGACCCCGCCCATATGTACACATAAGTGGCCGTATTTTCTTTCTTGCACACTAGCCGATGTACGTACGTGTACATGCTACGTGCGCGCCTCTACATCAAAACATGTGCACCTCTACTTCCACCAGTAAAAATATACGTACACGTTCGCGACCAGAATGACAACACTAAGTACGCTTCGACCAGGTGGGTCCCGACTGTCAGGCACTTCCTTGCGTGCAAAGATGTAGCTGGTGGGTCCCAGTAGTCAGGGGGGCGAATCGTTTTTTTGCCCGGACACACTTCCTTGCGTGCGAAGGTGTAGCTGGTGGGTCCCAGCAGTCAGGGGGAAACGTTTTTTCACGAAATACGTTAGCCCATCCGGTGGGTCCCTGCTGTCAGGTGGAGGAATAATTATTTTGCGAGTAATAAGGAGGCACTTCCTTGCGGCTGCCGTGGACCCAGCTGTCAGCCTCTCCACGTACAGTACTCTTCCGATGGAAGTCGGTCGTTGACCACATTTACCACACCGCGCCGAGAGCACCACGGCGGTGGATGACGGCGAGGCCTAGGAAGGGGATGGCGTGGAGCCGGGGAAGACGCGGCAGTGGATGCCCACGCGTAGAGGAGTATGAGGGTTCACTCATTCGGCTGCGATGTGAGGCTGTCATTGCTGCAGAATAATAGGGGGTGTGGGTGAGTGGAGGGATGGCCTGGCCAGCGGCAGGAGTAGTAGGGGGCGGTGAGGCCTCCGCGGCATCACAGCTGGCTACGGGAGGCAGGAGCAGGCGGCACGATCGGCGCTGCTTTGGGCGGCTGGAGCAAGAAGACCAGAGGTTGAAGAAGCATGATGGCCGTTGGATGGACATCGTATGGTCACTGCAGCTAGAATCGTTCATATTTACTAAGTTGACAAAGCCCTTCGTCCCCGTCAACTTAGTGGGCCCACAAGTCAGCCTCCCACCAAGGTGGGTCCCAGCTAGCAGGGGGAGTATTCATTTTTTCTGCTTAATAAGGAGGCACTTCCGGTGGGTCCGAGCTAACAGCGGGGGGAACGTTTTTTTTCACGAAATCCGGTGGCCCATCAGGTGGGTCCCAGCAGTCAGGGGGCAAACATTTTTTCGCAAAATATGGTGGCCCGTCCAGTGGGTCCCTGCTGTTAGTTGGAGGAATCATTATTTTCCGCGTAATAAGGAGGCAGTTCCTTGCTGCGGGCGTGGACCCAGCTGTCAGACTCTCCACGTACAGTATACTTCTGATGGAAGTCGTTCCTTGACCATGTTGACCACGTCGCGTTCTGTTGCATGCATGCGTCCATGGGTGTGGTGCGTCCCCATTGTTATCCTCTCATGTACAGTTATCTTCCGATGACTCTCGGTTGTTGACCATGTTGACCACACCATGCCGAGCGCACCCAAACTGGAACGACCCGAAGATGGGGAAGACGGAGCAGTGGAGTCGCAGATGGAGAGGAGTGCGAAACTTCACTGCTTCAGGTGCACGGCAGCACAACCGTGGTGCGGCCCACGGGAGACGGGAGCAAGAACAGAGGTTGAAGAAGGAGCACGGCTGTTGGATTAACATCCAACGGTCCAGCTGCTAGAATCATTTATTCATTAAGTTGACAAAGCCGTGTGTACACGTGCGCTTTGTAGGCCCACAAGTCAGCCACCAAATCTGACGGGTCCCAGCTATCAATGGGATGAATAATTTTTTTCACAAAACAAGGAGGCACTTCCTTCCGTGCGAAGATACATCCGATGGGTCCCAGCTGTCAGGTGGAGGAAACATTTTTTCAGCTTAATGAGGAACTTTCCTTCCGTGCGACCATGGACCTCGTGGGTCCAGCCATCAGGCTCTCCACCTATAGTCCTCTTCCGATGACTCTCGTTTGTTGACCATGCCGCACCGAGCGCAGCGAGGCGATGGACGACGGCGAGGCCCCGGACGGGAACGACTCGAAGATGGGAAGACGCGGTAGTGGAGTCGCAGATTGAGAGGAGGAGAAGGGTTATAACTAGTTCTATTGCGGCGTGGGGCTCCAGTCTGTGGAGAATAACAGGAGGTGTCGAGGGGTGGAGGGATAGCCTGGCCGGCGGTGGGGTAGTGCTTCGCAGCGATGCGTGCTAAGCAGAGCTACTAGCCGCCGGAGGCCAGACCAGGTGGTCCCGACGATGCTGGAGGAAGAAGACAAGAGATTGAAGGTGCATGCCGGCCGTTGGATATAAATCCAATGGCTGTGGATGACACAATCATTTGTTGACCAAGTTGACAACACCCTGCATAGGCTTCGACCTATTGGCCCACATGTCAGCCTGCAAAAATGTGGCATATATTTAACCCATGTTTTCTAGAATGTACAGTCCATTTGCTGGGCTGGGTGAACAAATAATTAGGTATCAACCAGGCCCATTTGTATTTTCTAAGAAATCCCAGCCCATTTGCACTTCCTTGAAATACACGTATTAGGTGGGCTCGTTATATATATAATGTTATGTTAGAAGGAGAAATTAATATCAAAGAATAAACCAGAGAGGCACATTATATATATATATATATATATATATATATATATAATTAACAAATTAGCGAGTTATTGCTCAAAATAAAAATGGGCGCGTTATTATTAAATTGGTCCTTAAAATCTTCGCAAGCTTTTGTACGCAATCACCAGGATTTTACTTGCCTGTGAGTCAAAAAAAAGCAGGATTTTCCTTGCCAACTTCCGTTAAACATTTACTTTTATAAGTTAATAAGACGTGGGATGTTTTTATAATGTATATATAAGTCTCTATAAAATATACGATAATAGTAATAATATATATAATTTGGTTAGAAGGGAAAACATAAATTGGACACAACATTATTATTCTTATATAGATAAATAGAAGACAGACCTGCGTTTTATAAAAAAATACATTGGGCTGCCAATCTTTTAGAAAAAGCCCATAGGCCGGTACGGACCTCAAAAAATAAGTTGAAACCAGTGTCTCCGTATGTCGTGGGCTATGCATGTTAAAATATAAAACCTAGGCCTAGCTGATACTTGTTCTCCCTCTGAAAAAAATGATACCAGATCCCCGAGCGAAGTGGATTAAAGAGGGGGCTGGCGGCACGACTGAAGAAGCACATCAGGAGCGATTTTTTTTCTTTAGTGGATGTCTCTCGATAGCGTTTTTTAGTTGCCTCTACACCATACAACTTGTATTTATAGCCTCCCAGTCTGTCATGGTGGACCAGCAGCCCATTTGCTGGGCGGGCCAACCTACAGAAACCAGCACTCGATTTTTCATCAAGCCCCAAAAACAACGCAATACTATGTTTGTTTTGAGGCCGAAAACATTACGGCAGGGGTTGGCCGGGGGAGAGGGGAAGACAGAGTAATAAAAAGATTAAAAAGAGCTGATGCACCATTGCTACCCTAACAAAGCAGGTGCAATTCTTCTCGGGAAGAAGGTGTGTCGTTGACACCCACACGTCACATACCCCACAGTAGGCATACTAACAAGTTCACACACAAATACAACATAAAAGGTAAACATTCGTATCAAACTTAGGTTCACAGGACACGTTCATATTCATAGCCAACATTCACTATCATCAACTCAAAAGATTCATATATACACAAGCTCAGCATATCTATGCATCCAAATGATTGATAGATCACACGACAATATTCATACATAATTCACAAAAAGATTCAGATATACACATGTTCAGTATGTTTATGCATCCAAATGATTGAGATCACAGCCAATATGATCCATGGACAAACTTTAATAACCTATGGTACAGACTGGTAAATGGTGTTCAATCGGAGGTACTTCTTGCTATAATTAGTTCTTGTGTGAGTAAACGTTCGAGTACATAAGAGGAAGCACAGACAATATGAACTTTGCTTGTAGGTTTATCCTCAAATAGTGGCCTCATGCTGAGGGAGGTTTGAGCAACTTGGCCACTACTTTCATCCAACTAGTTTACTGGCTCATCTTGGTCATGTATCTTGCCAAAATTCTACATTGCAGACGAGAAAGGAGGCGGTTGAGAAAATGAACCACCCAAATTTTTTGTGCAGTTCAACTGAAATGGAGCATCCTTGGCGTGCAGACTGATTAAGTGCCAGATGAATATACGCGTCAACCAACTTGTCTGGAAACTTTAGACGCCATGCCATATAGTTCGCTACCATATGTGCTGATAACCAAAAGGCACAAGTTGGGACCAAACTGGATTGCGTTTTTCTGGGCTATGCACCAAGCAATACTTTTGGCGTTCACTCTCTTAATACTTGGAGCTTGACAATTGGTTGACGCTGGTTGATACTCGAATGAATATAGGCACTTCTTCTTGTCAACATCGATGCTTGTTTGAGTGAACTTTGGGGTACATAGCAGCAGCATAAGTACTTGTTCATCTGATCATTTTGTGCAGTTCTACTGAAATCACCCGATGTAATGATTTGCCTGCGAGTTCAGGCTCCAAATTACTCCTTTATGAAATCGGCAAACAGTAGCACAATACCAAATTACCAATACATATGACAAGCACAATAATCAAGATAAAGACCAGTACCAACCTGTGTGAGGTAGCATATCAATTACTATTTCCTTTGACTGGAAGCCAAGATAAGCGAAGCGACTAACAGCGAAGGAAGAAAGCAAGCCGAGATTAGCGACTGACAGGAAAGGACGGAAGCTGTCGAGGCAATGAAGCACCCAAAGTTTTTGTGCAGTTCCACCAAAATCGACCATCCCTGTTGGCACATATATTGAGAGAGTGAGATTACTGTAATAGTGGGACTAGTTGATGAAACATACACTAAAAAATAGAAGCACCGTCATTATCTTAATGGGTAAAGTTAGCAACATAATAATCTTGCTTAAAGAGAGGTATTAGTTTATTTAATTAGTGCCAATTAGCTCAACACTCAAAGCATTGCCATTTATCATCGGTTGCAAAACTTTAACGTGCAAAGATAAAGGAGTTTCTCATGACAGTAGCACGATACAAATAGATATGACAGCAAACTAATATGGATGAAGGCCTTAGGCCCGTACCAACCTAAGAAAAAAAGCTTATTCATGTAGTCCCATAAGAGATGATAAAGAACTCATTGGAATCACATAATAGTATATATTTTTGTGCACTTCAAATGTATGGTTGAAATCACTCTTGTTTACCAGTGCTAAGATTATATCAAAAGATTATCAAGAACTTCCAGTAGAGTTAAAGCACTGGCTGGGATACAGTTCATTGTACTGTCTTGTGTAGTTCCACTAAAATGTATGATTCGCACAACATGATCCCTGTTTGCACAAGTAGGAACATGGTGAAACCTTCATTAGCTTAGTGAGAAAGGATAGGAAGACATTAGCATATTACTCAAAAATCAGCATCAAATTCATGATGGACAATACGCAAAAAATTGCCTCATTAAACCAATGGCAATAAATTGACATGCAAATCAATAGCACTATTATGTCATGACACTAATAATATTCCCTCCCTGCTCCACCACATGATTCACCTCCAAACATACACACGTACATGATTCAGCATAGGGTCCTACTAAAGATTTTATTTACTCCGACAGGAAAAATAGGCAGTAAGAAATTAGTGGTACTTAAGTACTCCTCATTAATTAAGTGAGACAGCAGAAGTGGAAGGGCTCCCTAGAGGATCGTCTCACATGTAAGGTAGTCGTTGCCGGAGCCCTTGAATGGCCTCGACTGAGGCCTCTGGCTTCATCAAGATCGCCTTGGCACTATTTATTCTTCTTCTTCTTCCTCTTCATGCTCTGTTTCTCTTTCTCCTCACCACTTGGTGAAACTAAGTACATGATTCGCCTTATAATTCAGAATTGGTTTTGTCAGTGAGGGAGTACAAGTGTACTAGTAAAAATAGCATTATTGTATCATCGCAGTCGGAAATAGAGATGAACACATGCATTAAATATCATTCTTACCTAAAGGAAGGTTATGGCGCCAATATGGATGATGAGGATTGGAACACAGATCTCCCTTTGTGCAGTTCCACCGAAATGAACCAACTGTTCCATTCTAACATTCCAGTTAAACAACACAAAAGTCACTTCTTTTAAGAAGAGTTTTGTGCAGTGCACCAAAAGGTCACAACAGCAACCAGGTGAATTGGATATCCCTGTTTGCACAAAAAGGTACAGAGGAAACAGTCAGAGTCTCAAACAATTACAGGTAAAAACATTTGTCTAAACTTGTCATGGATTATAACAGTGGCATGGCTTCATTTTTATCAGGGACGTTAGATTAAGAACAGCTAAATATTTCGTATAAGGACCTGGGATAGTGGGTGCACCAGCAGTCCAGCACCATGTACGTAAACAGGGGCATAAAGTGGTGATTCATAGTTTGTTGCCCCGAGAAACAAACATACAAGAAACATATCTGGGTTGGTCCCATTTTTGTTCACTCTAGGCACCTACTCCTATGTGTGGATAGCAAATCTAGTCTTGGTCATACGACTGTGTACAACGTTACCCATATATTTCCCTTTTCGACAAAAGACCGGTTGGATGACCAGTCTGTACTACTTTCACCCCCTTTCGTTCCAGTTTGTATCAAGTCCGATGTACATACTAAATTCCCCCACCCCCACTTTATTTCTTGTTTGAACTAAGTACTCCCTCCGTCCGGAATTACTTGTCATCAAAATGGTTGTGTCTAGAACTAAAATACATCTAGATACATCCATTTCAATGACAAGTATTTTTGGACAGAGGGAGTACAAGATTTGACTCCATGAAGTAGCTTTACCTATAACAATAGAAGAAGAAAAATAGGTGACGTTGGACCATCCGATCGAGAGGGGCTGAGAGGTAGAAAATGATGCACATGTAGCGATGTAACAAGCTGGGGAAGTAGAGCTAAGGCGGTTTCGAACGAAGATATACCTGAAGGTCGTCGGGATGTGGATAGGTGGGCGGCGGGAAGCCGGATCCGCCCATAGGCAACGACGAAGGGATCGGCCGCGCTGGCGCTCGGCCAGAGATAACGGTGTGGCCGGCAGTGGGTCTCCTCCCTCGCTGTCGACGATGGCCTAAATGCTGCCCCTCCTCCCCTTCACCGACGAAGGGGGATACGTCCGGATCTATAACCAGCGGTGAGGATAGAAAGCCAGTGTTTTTTGAAGGGAGAAAGATAGTGTTACTACCCCTATCTTGTTTAGATCTGGAGAGGATGAGAGTGTGTGAATAGAGCAACCCTAGCAAGCAAGCGCGGAGGCTCCGACCTATATATACGTAGTGGGGTAGTTTTTCATTTTCACTCCATCAAAACAATCGTTTAAAATAGTGTACTACTACATGCCAGGTCGCGGTTTTTTTAGTTGTTGATTGTTTTTTGAGATAGCTACTCGCTTGTTCCAAGTGGTGTTATGGTGTGCCAGGTCGCACTTTGTATCGTTCAAGTCTAGTACTACAAGTCCCTCCATTAAATGAACAACCACCCCCTCGTAAAAATTGTGAACAAGCCCACGGTTAAAATTAGCGAAAACGTGGGTTGCCCCAACATGCATTATTATTTATATTTTCTACTCCACATGTCAGAGACAGAAAAATAATGTGTCATAGATACAAAAATTGTGGCAAGATTCCCTTAGGCAAGCCAAAGTGTGTCTAACAATTTGAGCAACTCAGGTTAGGCAAGTGTGGCAAGTGTGGGAAAAATAATGTGGCAACATAAGACAAACATAGTCACAATCCAAACAACCCCGTAATTTTTTGTGACATGCATGAAAATTTGGTTAGTTAAACAAAATTTGGCAAGGTGCATCAAATCAACACATGCAAGTATCAAAAGGAAAGTCACGGCATGCATGCATGCGTTGTACTCCCTCCATTTCCAAATATAAGTCTTTTTAGAGATTGCAACAAGTGACTACATACAAAGCAGAATATGTCTACATACGAAGTAGTCCATTTGAAATGTGTAAAAAGACTTATATCGAGTGCAGTGCTTTGATGTGTCGCGTCAACTCATAAAAGACCGAGAAATTTGATTACTACAACGCCCTCTCCCTCGCGGACTGCGCTCCCGTGCCTTAACTGCACCTGCCTTTGGCTACATGATAGGAGGACCAACCACCTATTGGGCCCACCTGTTATAGACGCAAAGGCAGGAGCAGTAAGTAGAAGCTTTCGCTACACGCTATCCCTCCCACACGAGGTGGACGGAAATGTAGCAGTGGATTCGATACTGTACAGGTAGGAGTAACATCATTGTTCATCTTCTTGAAGAGGCGAAGAGCCAAGCGCAACTCGAACGTGGCAGTTGCAAACACTTGCGTGGTGCGGTGCCTTGGAGCATGCATATATACTAGCCAGGCTCTTGCATGAGACAAAATTGCTATTGTTTAACAATTAAACTCCATTATCCATTGGTTGATACTCATTCTGCATAGGTCCATGCGCTTAGCACCGTTTCCTCCTGGGGTCACCAATGTTTATTCACTAATTAATAGCATTGCATGCAATGAACTAGCCATTGCAAGTCATTAAAAGCATGCACACCTCTCATCTCTTATTGGTTGATATGTCAAGAAACAAGAAACAAGGTAGAAGTTAATGCACCGCGCCTAAGTGTTTTGGGACTATTTGGTTTTCGTAAGATGACTGACACACCTAGATGGAGGGAGTAGTATAGCCCGGTAAACCAGAAAGGAGTATTTGCCTTTCTAGAGATTTCAACAAGTGACTAGACTACACCGCACGCAATACTCCCTCCCTTCCGGTTTATACGGCTTCAATCTCAAATCTCATGAACCAAGGCATTCTGTGATTGGAGGAATGTATCTCATACTTTACAAAACTACCCTAATTAAACTCATGCATTAATTACGTAGTTCTCTCGTTTTCCTCTCCGCCTTGGTCGCGGTGCATAATATTGAGCACTCCTATATGACTAGCCACTCTATCTACATGCAGGACATTTAAAAGCATTCGGGCCCGCATGCCATCCACCAAATCATAGTGAGGTGCTACAGTCCAGACTCACCTGTCACCCCGGTGTGGCCGTCATGACCCGTCATATCACAAAACCCTCACCTTTAGCAGCAGTGGTATGGTGGCCTCCAAGTTGGACTAGACGAAGCAACCATCATTTCACTGGAACGCTCGTTCAAGCCCTTTCTTCCCTTTCTTGAAGAAAACCTCACTCCAGTCCCCTCACTTCTGCCATTTTTCTTCTGTACCGATGCAGTAAAGGTGGGCGAATCAGTTATGCTGCTATATTTTCATTCCAAGAATCTTCTTTTTGCGAAGCACCGACTGATTCTCACATCCTATTCTTTTCCCGTTTTCATTGTGATTGTGGTTTCCTTTCGATTGCTTTTTGTTTGTCAGTTCACTGATTGATCCTGGAGCACTAGGCAAAGAGTTGTCGGTGGACAACCCACTGGAGACAGCGATCTCCAGGAAGCGAGCACTGACCAACGAGTTGACCATGTTGGCGGACCAACCCATGGAGACGAAGAACTCCAATAAACAAGCACTGGCCAAAGAGTTGACGACGTTGGCGGACGAACTCCTCAAAGAAAGTTGGAAGAACAGCAAGGGCCCCATCGTGCCTACCCCAGGAACTCTGATGGCCACCTATGCGAGGCTCAAGGCCGAGTTTGAGGAGATAGTGGCTGTTGAGAAGCAGTATTCCCCTGGAAAGGTGATGGCCCTCCATCGAGGATGAGGAGATGGCCCCCGGAGGGATGAGATCCCCCGGTGAGCCACACAAGGTAAAAAATAATGGCTTATTACCATAGTTGTGGTTCTTGATTATTTACAATGTGCTTGCTAATATGTTAGGGTTCTGCAGGTGCCGGTGGACGTCCTTGACGATTCCGATGTCGCGGCCCGTCCTGTTGGCCTCGCCCAGGAGATCGATTCCGATGCCACTATCCATCCCGTGGACATCGCCCCAGAGATCGATTCCGATGTCGCGGTCAGTCCTATGGACATCGCCCCAGAAACTGATTCCCATGCCGCTGTCCGTGCTATGGTCATTGCCCGAGAGATTGATGACAAGAAATAGTTGGTCGCGCTAATCCTTCAGGGTAGTTTGCATTGCCCTGTGTTTAATTACCAGAACGATGCGTGTTATCAAACCATCTTAGGGCTAGTGCGTTGTCTTGTGTGGGCGGTACTTGCTACTTTTGTTTGATAGTGAATCATGTGAACCATCTCCGAGTTATGGAAACAGATGTATCCTCACCAGATTTTGATGTAATATATGGCATGCTTAGATGTAAGTTTGAACTATTTATCATATCAGCAGGGCTTGTTTGATGATTCTTGGTGTTGTAGGCTAGCTATTATGCGAGCTATAGTACTTGCAAAACACTCACCAAAGAGAAACATTGGGGCTGATGAGCTCCTGGTACGCTTATACTTATCCCTCGTCGATCGACCAATAGCCCTAGCTCCTAAAATTGTAGGCTTAGCGATCGATCAGACAATAGTCGACACGGGTACATTCAGGCCTCATTTGGTTCATAGGGTAGGAAAATTGTAGCAAAAGTATAGAGAACGTGCAACACAAAATCATACCAATGTAAAGATGTACACCCTCCGTTCCAAAATAGATGACCTAGGCGGGCTAGTTTGGCCTAGTGGGTTTCAGTGATATGACGTGGTACAGTGCCATCCAGTCTTTGCGTGTGGTAGCAGTATTGCGAGTACAGTAAGTTTTCTTGAAGAAGCGGAATTCAATGAAGTCATGATGGTTCCTTCGTCCGAACAACTTACAGTGAGAAAGGTTGGGCCTGCGATACGACCAGGGTAGACCAGGATAATTTTGTGCATGGACGGTGGACCAGGATGGTCGACGTCCCACATGTCGGCAAATGAAAGTATTCTTTCCGATATAGAGGACGAGCAACGAGTATTCATTGTTTATTTTTTATGAAAGCTATTGTTTCCACTATTACTCCTTGACTTTGTCAATGCCTCTCTCTCCTCCACATAAGCGGGGACTACTTGATATGCATGCGACGGGTAGCTGGCGTCTTGAGGGGCCAGGGCGGTTAGAGCGGGCTTTGGAAGCGGTCCGGACTCCAGCATGGCCCACCTCATAGTATCACCATATATTTCTTGGAGTCCGTGTGTGGTGGGCGGGCGATCTCTTCTCCCTCCCCCATTTCTCTCTTCTCAGCCGACACCCGCCGAGCGATTAGGTTTCGGCTATCGACGGTTTATTCAATTACAGTCCCACATGTCAGTGAAATTACAAGACAAAGCGTGTCCCCTCTGGTGAGCAGCGTGCGAGCCGGACTGTCGGGGGTACGACGCGTACGAGTCGTAAGTGTGCCTTCTTTTCCTTTAGAACTTGCGAAGCGTAACATTTTTGCGCGATCGATCGATAGAAATCCCGAACAAAGGGGCTGTTTGGTTTGAGACTAAGTTTGCCAAAGCTTGCCTCATCTAAGGTTAGGCAAGTTTGACCAACTTAGGTGTGTGTTTGGTTCAAGCCACATTTTAGGCAAGCCACACTATGGTCCCACATCACATACACACGAAAAGTGTGGCAAGATTCCCTTAGGCTTGCCAACTTGTGGCTCTCATTTTGAAGAACTAACCTTAGGCAAGTTTGGCAACATTGTATGGAAAAGTGTGGCACTCCTAGGCCTAGAACCAAACAGCCCCAAAATGATGAGGGTGGTGCTTTCCCGCTCGTTAGGCGGGCTAGTTCGAGTGATATGACGTGCTACAGTGCCGTCCACTTGCTCCATTTTTATGTAAGCAAGAGTTTACACTCTTACGCGGGAGGAGTGCGAAACACCACGGATCTGATTTTGATCGAGGGGTAACTGTTCCCTGCCAAATAATGGAGGACTGTTAGCGATTATAGCATGATAGTTAGGGCATCTCCAGCGCTGGCCCACAAATTTACACCAGCATCTGTCTGAGGACACTGATGGATGCCATCTGATGCTGCCTGCATACCTTTCGACAACTATATCAACTAACCGGACAAAATTCGTGCAAACAAAGCAAATTTCAAATTAACCAGATGAAATTCATTACATTTCGAAAACTTTTCCTACAAACTGGATGAAATTCATTACATATTTCGCACAAACCGTACTAAAACCTATTGTAAACCTAATCTATACGATCGACGGCGCCCGACCACCATGTCCGGCCATGAACCCGAGAAAGCCGGCCATTTCCTTTGCCTCCTCCTCATCGGCCTCGATAATCTCCTCCTCTGGACCACACGGTTCTGAAGATTTCCTCCTCCACATCGCCGTCAAGCGGCTAAGCGGCCGCCGATGTTTACCCCACCAAGCTTGGCGTCGACTGACTGGAGTAGCGGTGGCCTTCCTGGGACCATAGCAGCGGCGACCTACCGTGTACTACTCTTCCTTGCTGCTGGCTGCGCCCGCGCACGCTTGCCGGCTTTGTGGTCGTGGCGGCGGAGGGCGGCCGGGGGGGTGCCGGCGACCTCCTTCGTTTGCACTTGCGACAGTACATTGAAGAGAGCTTTGGAGCGCGCCCGGAGCGGAGCCGCCGATGTCCCTCATCTGCTCCTGTGATAGTATGTCCAAGAGAGCTTCGGAGTGCCAAGAGGCCATGGTTGGAGTGGTGCCGACAGAAGGAAGGGACTGGAGGAGAATAAGTGTGGGTCTTTGGCTATGGCTGGGAGCTGGGGCTCAAGTTAAAATAGCGGGTGAATGGCACTAAGCCGCGGTAGACGGATGGACAACTGGTGCCGGGGTAGGTTCGTCGGGCGTGAATGCGGACGCTGCTTCAGTTACTTAACTGCAGATGCGTTGGGTTACTGACATGTGGGCCCAACGGGCATCTGGCCCGCATGTCAGTGAAACACCAATTGCACCTGAAGTTAAGTCCGGTGAATGCGGCATTGACATTCTGGAGAGACGGTGACCGTTTCAGGTGGGAAGCGCACGCTAGCGATGGAAGGGGTTTCGGCGTGTAGTGGCACTAAGATCGGTCGCTCACGATAGTACATACTCCGTACCATACTACCATAGTACCCTTTCTAGCTAGGCTGTTTTATAGATTGTCATTGTGATGGACGATATACATGAGCAAGGTGCTCCGAGTATGACCGTTGGTGTTGAGACAGGTGAATACATGCTCGTCATTCGCGTAGACCTCCACCAAACGTCTAAACAGTAATGTCAGGCACCGTTGGGGCGCGCAGGTGATGGGCTCACCGTTTGTGTTGCGCCATGAGCAGGACTTTGATTTAGAGGGCGACCTGCATGCGTTAGCATGCTCTGACAGCGTGAGCGTGAGTGTCTGACGCGAAGTATTTCATTTTCATTTGGCTAACGAGGGTGCGTTGCAGCAACGAGTCCATGGTTTGATTCCCCACATACGCATAATTTTGGTTTTTACAATAATTCTTTCTCCATTGACAGGTAGGCCCGCGTAGATAGATAAAGAACACGAGCTGATGAGGCGCATGCGGACTATTTGACTGGTCAACCAGACAAATACGGAGCTATACGCTGAGCCAGTGACCGTATAATCACCATATCTCATATACAATGATCAAAGTGAGCTATCAAGACAAGTTCGATGACCGCCAATGCATTTTACTCAGTAATAAATGACCAGGATTGAAGGGGAATCCAAATTTCCTTCATCTTATGTCCTTGAGCTCTTGACAAACCAATGCACTATACGGTTGTCCGGCCACTCCATCCCATAGCTATCACCAAGCGTCGTTCATGCCACTGTGCCGCACACTAACCGGTAAGGCAGCGATGGCATCCCGCTGCGCCAAGTTCCTCGCTGCCCATGATTGCACACAAAATGGTAGGGAAGCGATGGCATCCCGCCGTGCCGAGTTCATCGCCGCTCGCCACCTCGCAACTATGTGGGAGGAATTTGAAGATGCCAAGGCCGAATGGGCGGTAGAGCAAGATGCGGACAAAGCCGCACAGAGGGAGCGGAAAAGTCAGAAAGCACTCAAAAAAAGAGAAGCCCGCCGCCGTAAGAAAGAAAAGGACGCACGCGCTGCTACGGAGAGGTCGGCGGAGATCCAAGCACGGTGGGGTGTCGCCAACAAAGCCGGGAAGGAGAATGACGACGTCTAGCCAGCATGTGAGAAGTAGTAGTACTAGTAGTTAGTGTGTGTGTCTGTGTCTGAGTACGAGCATGTACCGGTACTACTAGTTGCTACTGTAGTTTTAGAGCAAATTACCAGTACATTAGCCCAAACTAAATGGAAAAATTCCTATCCTATGCATAGAAAGGCATCTCTTTCTCTATAGGAATTGAGATGCATGTCATCTCACTTCCTATGATTTTCATATTCCTATAAAATTCCTATCCTATGAACGAAAGGAGGCTTTTGTTGGAGTAACTACTGTAGCTAGCAATACTGCTGGTACAGTAGTTTTCTTCAAGAAGCGGAATTCAACGAAGTCATGATGGTTCCTTCGTCTGAGCAACATCAAAGTGGAAAGTGGGCTTGTGATTTGACAGCTCATTAGTCATTTTTACTGCGGCGCGACGACCTGGGTGACTCTCCCTTGGAGTTCTGCATGCATGGCAAGTGGACCAGGATGGTCGACGTCCCACATGTTGGCGAACGGAAGTATTCTTTCCGATATCGGGGAGCAAGGAAACCGCATGGTATAGTATCACTGCTGATTGGTTCTCAAAAAAACTAGTATCACTGCTGATTTATAATTATTTTTTATTTCTGATGAATGCTAGCGTTTCAACTCTTACGATGAAGGGTGCCAAACACGACACGTGTTGGATGTCCCACACGTCAGCGAAAGGAGTGGGACATGAACAGCATGGTAGAGCCCAGCATAAAAAACAGCGTGGTAGAGCGTCTCCACTTCTGGGTCGAAGACCACACGTAGTAGTACTTAGTGGTATGAACGATACAAAGTGCGACCTGGAGAGAAAGACACGTCTAGTTGGAAGGTCTCGGGGCATACACGTAAACAAATATAAAAGTTAATATGTGCCTCCAACTAATATAGTAGTAGTAGAGTACTTAGGCACGTACTCCATAACATCACCGTGCATTGCACGTACAACATTTAGTGATAGTATGTAGTAAGAGACAAATGCCGCCCAAGAGTTCCCTTCTCGACCTACTTTTGGGTGTTTGGTAGAGTGTATGGAGGGTGCATGAGTCCACACTAGTTTAGCACAAATACACTAGAAGCAAGCATGAAGAGAGCATGCATGAAGAGGGGTGTTGAGTTGAGCATGCATGAAGAGGGAACAACTATGCTGAGACGAGAACGCAACCAAACACACCCTATATTTTTCTCTTCTTCGAAAAGGGGGTACACCCCGGCCTATATGCCATGCATGTTCATACAATTTGTGTCTTTCTACTTCACTTACTGCGCTACATTACTCAGGTTCGTACGTCCACTCCTGGGTACATGTCCGTCTCGTAGTTCCAGTCCCACGTGTTCTTCATATAGATGGAACGATCCCTGCATAACATGTGCACCTTGATTCTAGATGTCTCGCATGTTGGAAAAAGGATGAACAAAGCTCTCGTAAAAAATAGAGTGGAAGAACATAGATTCCTGACGACCGAGAAGGAGCAAGGAACCTCGTGGTGGAGCGTCTACACTCATAATATTTAATATTATTCAGTGATATAATATGAGCGAATCATCTCCATAGTTGACTGGAAGAGTACGAAACACGACAGCCCAGTGTACTTACATCATACTAGTACATGGCTAACCCACGATATCACCATATTTCTTGGCTTCCGTGCGACACCTATCTCTAGTAATCCGGCAGCCTATATCGCTTCTCCCTCCTCGTCTCTATCAAAGTGCAGTGGGCTGGTGTTTTTGCCGTCTATTGAGGTCGGTTAACTCATCACATGTTAGTGACATGCCAAGAGCATTCTAAAAAAATTTCCTTTCACGTTCCGTTTTCAAAAATAAAAAAATCTTTTCATGTATGAATTTGACTGTATGCTTTGAGCAACTTGCATGTCCTATAGTGCTCCTATTTGATACTCTAACGTAGCTAGAGGTTAGACTAACTCATGACTAACCCTGAACTAACTGTAGCCAAAGAGGTGTTTGGGTGACAGGGTTAGATTGACAATAAATGCATTTGATGGAGAGAGAAAAGTGATTTTTTAGTGGTCCCAATGAGAACTATCTCTAGTTATTACCTCTTGGGTGGGATAGTTTTTTTTGGTGGGTTCGGTGCAACTTGCTCCAATTTAAACCCTCACACTTGGCTACTTTAGGGCTATTTGAGCCCGAACTAGCTCAAACTAACTCTAAATCATGGATCCAAATAGGGCCGATGGCCAGTCTCGACGCGGAGTAGTCCCGTGCACTGGGAAGCGGCGCTCTCTCGGCCGTCGAGCCACTTCAAAGCCGGCACCAGTGAGAGGTCACCTCCGCTCTGGCCGGGCATTAATGCGGCACTCACGCTCTAGGGCGACGCTGACCATTTCACGCGGGAAGCGCGTGCTGGCAAGGGAGTATAGGTCTTGAACCGTTTCAGGTGTAGTACTCGTAGTTTGCAAAACTACTCAATTATTGCACTCAGTTTCCTAAGAAATTGTGGTAAAAACGTTACTCCACAGCCCACTTCCCTTCTCCTTCCTCTTCCACCGCCCGCGCACGTCTGCGGACGCGACTGGTCAACCCTTATATAGGAGTGCTAGAACAAAAAGATGCATGCCTGACCACTAAAATTTCCATATTAATGCGCCGCTCCGGCGGGAGTATGGCGTATGTTGTTACCTTCGGCCGGGCCATGGCTACTGGGCGATGGCGACCAGAGAAGAGGCGGCAGGAGGGGAATGAATGCAGCTACTGTTTGGGTTCGCCTTCCGGCTTAAATAAATGCGCAGCATCACGTGTACCCGCGGGTGCACAAATTCTAACATATGTGTCTGCTTAAGTGGGTGTCACATAACTGGTGTGTGTGTGTGAGAGAGAGATTCTGAGAGACAGAGTGTGTGTGTGCGACTCTACTCTTCGGACATGTACTGAACCTTTTGCATCGGGATATCAGTATAATGGTATTTACTTTAGCTAGTGATTTACGTGGCCATGTTAACGTGGTTGTGTCAAAAAAATGTCACTTCCTGCTCGTGATTTGCGTTATATAATTACAAGCAAGATTCTCGTGCATTGCACGGAACATCAATATGCATTTTTTTACAAAACACCTGTTGTGATTGACCCATACAGGAGTAATCCCATGTGTAAAAACTAATGATATCTTGAGAATTTTATCGAAAAACTCGTATCTTGAGAATGTCATCGAAAAAATGAAAGATGAGAGATAAGACGAGGAGGAGTGGAGCATGGTGGTGACTGATGGTCGGAATGGGCGGAGGCATGGGGATGGACGGCGCCGGTAGGCGGCAGCGGCCACCATGCATGCTAGATTGTTCCAGAGACTTATTTCTTTATTAATTGCGGAGGAATGAGGTGGTGGGAGATAATTATGTGGAGAGAGGTGCAGGTATATTTTGTAAAATTATCATAGTTTGCTTTCTATCCGTCAGATATAAATCATACGGTCTGTATTACAAGATGTCAGGCACACCATCATCGCTAACTCGTTTTTTTATAAGGGTACAAATGATAAGTTTGCCACTGGATGATGAAGATGGCCACTGGTGATGGATCCCCCCTCCGACAGGGTGCCGGAACAGGATCCCCATTGGTTTTTGGTGGCTACAGAAGCTTGCGGCGGCGGAACTCCCGATCTAGGTTTTGTTCTGGAAGTTTTGGGATTTATATGAGGGGTTGGCGTCGGTTTCACGTCAGGGGGCCCCACAGGGAGTCCATGAGGCAGGGGCGTGCCCTGGGGGCGCCCTCCACCCTCATGGGGCCCATGGGACTCCCCTCCAGTAGCTTTTCGTTCCAGTATTTTTTATATTTTCCAAAAATATTGTTCGTTGATTCTAGCGCATTCCGAGAACTTTAATTTCTGCACAATAACAACACCACGGTAGTTCTACTAAAAACAGCGTCAGTCCGGGTTAGTTCTAACCAAATCATACCAAAATCATGTAAAAATATTATAAACATGGCATGAATACATCAAAAATTATAGATACGTTGGAGACGTATCATGTCGTAACATCCTAGAGAGCGTAATTTCATTTAATTGCGGCTATTTCAAATTGTACCAGATTTGAATTTGAATTTGAATGTATGCTATAGCTTTATTCATATCCATCAGGTTCAAGCAACCAATGCATTATTTGATTCATAGGTACATATATTCAAGAATTACATAATAACCAAATAAAGAATGATGAACCATGGTTGTATACTTGTACTATTAAAGAAGGTAAAGAAAGAGGAGAAATACATTCTGGTTGTTGAACAAGGTGAAGCGGAATGCCCATATTGTGCCCTCCTTCATGCAGAAGGCACACACGACCCTAGTCCAACCCCTTGTGATAGCCGACCGCCCATCCTTCACGGTCTTCATGAAAACATCTAGATAATCATCATGTTCTGGTAGAAATAGTTTAACCTTTGAATGCCCACCAATCATGTAGTTTGAGAGCTAATCTTGTGTAAAATGCTTTGGAAACCACTGCAGAGGAAAAAGATTCAGACATTGTCATCTAACACAACTCATTATGGGCAGTAAAAAGAAGGCTGCAGAGTTCTTACTTACCATCCTGCAACTCGCTGTTGTCTTGGATAAAGTGTAAACAAATAGTTTAATTGTCATCTTTTGACTCATTTTACTAACAATCTTTTTCATCTTCCTCACTTGATGTTGGTTCATCAATATCTCATTTCCCATATGCAGAAAGGGTCGAAGCATGGATCTTTACTAATGACCTATGTACCTAAAAGCACGAAGTTAATACTAGAAGCTAAAAAACAATTGCACAATGATGTAGTACAACACTCTTTTATAATATCTTATAACATCCAATATACTCACATATTAGATGAATTAACATCTTACATTATGGGCCGAAAGGAGTTTATTGCATTCTTACAAATTATCGGCTGATTAACTGTTGGTGTATCCATCGGTAAGTATATCCAAACACGGGGGATAGTTTGAGCTAGTTGCATCTAACCCACCAAAAAAAACTATCCAACCCAAGAGGTGCTAATTGGAGCTAGTTCTCCTAGTGCATTTATTGTCAATCTAACCCTATCATCCAAACACCTCTTTGTATGGAGTTAGTTCAGGGTTAGTCATGAGCTAGAAACTCACTCTAACCTCTAGCTAAGTTGAGTATCCAAACAGGGTTGTGTTGTTGTTGTTGCTGCGGCTCATTTACGTATATCTAGACATCATCAAAACATTAAGGTAACACTCTTCCTTGTTGCTATGTAGCCCAGGAATGCATATTTAGACATTAAGTACAGTGCATGTTGCTATGTAGTCTCAGATATATTACATATGGCCCTAGTTAACCAAACGATAAATGGGTTATAGATATACTCAGTTAAAGTCCGATTCACCAATTAGTCCCTTATCATCCCCCGGCCTATATGGTACAAGCTACTGATATCCTAAACAGTGAGTATATATAAGCCATGGGATGAAACTAGCCTCGATGGAAAACAGCAGTCATTCCCAAAATTGTCCTGTGTAGGTACATCAAGAGGCATGTTAAGCACAACAGGCTAAACATCAACCAAAATCATCAATGGCAAACAAAATAATCTCCAAAAGATAGCTTGGGTGTGTAGGTTTAAGCATGCTAGTAAAACAAAACAAGTGGAAAGGCATGTTAATTGCAACAGGCCTAACATTTAACAACAAGCAAACATAATCATTCAAACTGGTATTGTGCCAGTCTAAGTACACTAGTTATTGTTAAATAAAAATGGAATGGTGTGTTAACTACAAGATGCAACAACCAAATGTAGTCATTCATAGTGGTATTGTTGAAACTGGTATTGATGAAATTGAACTGCAGTTCATACTTGCACATATAGAACACCACGTCGTGCATAACTTGAATAAACAAGGCATACTACGAACGACCAAAGATAGCATTTGAAACTGGACATCTGCTAACTACAAACAACCGAACAATCAAAAAACTTTAAAAGGAGGCATATGCTAGCTATATCAGGCTTAACAGCAAGCGAATATATGCATTCCTATCGGTATGTTTAAAACTGGACTGATGAAATGTACTGCATAGTAAACAATTGCACATATAGAGCATCACATTGTGAGCAACTGAAATAAACAAGGCATACTGCAGACAACCAAATATAGCACTTAAAACTGGACATATTCTCACTACACTACAAAAGGGACTCGACAAAACACATCATGGGTTTCCCCCTGTGAAGAGGCGCAACAAAACAAATCATGGGTTTCCTCACTTGTCACAGATAAGCTTGTTCCCGTGGGAAGAGCACGGACCCTGGATGCCCTCCATGTTGTGGCAGATGGGGTCCTTCCCCTTGGAAGAGCAGGGTTGCAGGGTGCCCTCCCTAATATCGCAGACGACCTGTTTCCCCTTGGAAGAGCAGATGGGATATTTCCCCTTGGAAGAGCCAGAGAGGGTGCCCTCCTCGTGGTCGTCGTCGATGAGGTCTAACTTGGAAGCTGTAGATCCCAAGCCAGCATCGCAGAACGTGTCCTTCAGAAATGACAAAAGGGGCTCGATGGCGATGTAGCATGGCAAATTTTTAACAACGAGCTAGAGGAGATCAGTGGTGGGGACATGGGTGAGATCGACGGGATTGAACCAAAGGGGTTGGGGTGGGCCACTTAACCTATGACATAGCCTGCCTCAGGTCGTCGCTATTGATGACCCCAATGTCATAGTCGGTGTCCGCGACATACCCGCATACTCTAGCCTGCTCATAGAGTGCCTGCGGCCAGTAATGGTCGTTAGCTTCCTCGGCGACGTCGGGCGAAGAGACTGCAATACACCTCTTTTGGGCCAGTCGCTCCTCGAGCTCCACGGGAAGTGTAGCCGGGATTAGGATTCTCTTGATTAAGGGATGGAAATCTATGGGAAAGGGGGCGTTTGGCAAGCATCATCTAAGAAACTCAGGGCGGCCTGGGTATGGAGATCGGTGGGTAAGTTCCACGGGCAAACCTCCAGATGTTGACAATGGAGGCCTTGTGGCGGCGGCAGGGACCTTGCTAGGGTTTCCAGCGAGGGAGGATGTGTGTGTGTGCGTGCGCTCGAGGAAGTTTTGGTGTGTGTGTGTGTGTGTGTGGAGGGGGGTGTTTGAGGAAATGATGCGGGTACTAAAATTTTTTACTAGTACACTGGAGTCAAATGCTGGGGGTATTGAAAATTTTGATGATGGTGCATCGCACACGGTCCGAAGATAACAATTGTGTGTTATGAAACAGAAAAACCCTCGAGGCGGGCAGATATTTTCGAGGGATGCGGGCGGGATTGGGAACAAGAAACATCACACACGGTCAAAACATAATAATTATGTGTTATCAAACAGAAAAAGGCTACAGGCGGGTAGAAATTTTTGAGAGGGGAAGCCTCATGGAGCCCAATGTACTGTGCGGATGTGCGTGATAGGGGCATCAGCATGGCACACAGTTAGTTTGAGTGAACCATGTTTGTTGCATCATCCAACTTGTCTAATGCTCATAAATTTGGCGAAAAATGACAAGGGAGAGGGTCAGAACACGAACTCACTTGCATGTGGACAAAATTTATGTATGAAAAGGGTGGTTTGATGTTCAAATACCAAATGCAACTTCGATGTGGCACCTATCTCGCAAAGTGCACAGTATTACTTGCCCCCCTCGTGTCGGCACAAAGGGAATCCTAAGCGATGAATGCATGCCCACCCCCCACCCCAACCGAGGTTCACCTAGCAAAGTGCGAAGTAGCGCCCCCCCCCACACACACTTTCAATCGGCGGGCCAGCGAGGCATATCACCAAGATGGATCATAAAACGGACCAAGAATAATCCACCTTAGTCATTGTCGGTGCCAAAACTGGCGGATCTTGGGTAGGGGGTCCCAAGTTGTGCGTCTTAGGATCAATGGTAACATGAACACATGATTTTACCCAGCTTCGAGCTCTCTTGATGAGATAATACCCTACATGCTGCTTGATTGACTATAATGAGTATAGGGGTTACAAGAGTTGATCTACCTCGAGATCATATGTTGTGGTCTAAACCCTAGAGGTATGATGAGTAATGTCATAATAATCCTCTATCGACTAGCCTAGCCTCGGTTTATATAATGTACCAGAGGCCTAGGATAACAAGAGTCCTAGCCGAATACGCCGGTGGGGAGGAATCCTTGTCTTAATCACCAGGTCTTGTGGAATCTTCCTTGTATGCGGCAACTATCCGAACTGGCCCATCAGTATACGACCATGGGGGTCCTCGGCCAATTCTAACTGATCGGGAGACGACGTGGTGAGTACCCCCTAGTCCAGGATACCGTCAGTAGCCCCCTGAACTGCTCTTCAAGTTGGGGACGCTCCTCGATTCTTCCGAACTGTTCTTCATCTTCGGTCGTCGGTCTTGAAAACTGGTTCAACAAATCTTCTCATCTTCAATCTTGAGGATTGCGAAGTAAATCCGAAGAGTTTATACGTCGGGTATCCGAGGAGCCCCTTTAAGTTTCCTACCTATATCAATGCCTTGTTATTATTATGCCACACCTCATGTTTGAAGTTATTCCCAGGCGGCAGTGTCCTCTTGCGTCCGAGATCCAACGCCGGATTGCATTTGAGGTATCTTTTGCGGCCAAGCACCAACGCCGGACTGCTTCCGAGCTCCAACTCTAGAATGTATCCAAGCTCCAACGCCATATTGTGTACAAGCTCTAACGCCGGACTGTATCCAAGCTCCAACGCCGGACTATATCCAAGATGTCATAGATCATCTGCGTTCAAAAAGTTGAAGGAGTTTAGCCGAGCTTAATGCCGGAAATGCTCCCTATGGAGCCAGCCACTGGCGCCCGAGCATAATGACGAACTGCTTCCGAGGTGGTGCACCACCCCTGACTGCGGGCTAATTTTTTGATTGGTGCAATTTATTCTCTGCCGAGATGTATAGCCAGTAACCCTCAAGGTGTGTGCGTCGGTCTAAAACCCGAGATGCACCTCAAGGAAAACATGAAACCGCTGATCCTAGTTGCCCCTGAGACTCAGGTCGATGCGTGAAATCGGCCTGAGGATCAACTCCTAGCTCGGAAGCATACATAGGAATAGAATGCGGTGTGCAAAGTCCTCGAGACTCAGGTTGGGTGCGGCCGACCATCCTGAGGATAATAATCTTCTCGAAAACTATACTGCACTTTAAATTTTCTACATTGGATTGTCAATGCAGTAACCCCCGAGACACTGGTTGTGTGGCGACACCAGATCAGGGGATCGATGTACCCCTTTAATATTTGTAAATAATAAGCACAAAGCCCAGTAGCCCCCGAGCCTTAATGTGGGCACGGGTGGCCGAATTAAGGATCGATATCCAACGTAAAATCATAAATTATGTGTGATGATTCAATGTATCCAAGTACTTTACATCATCAATGCTCGGATCTGCATTGTACAAAACTTTGTTGACCGGCCGTCGACTTCAACCTCCTCGGGCAGTAGCCGGGGAGTGTTTGTCCCACTTTATAAAGCCTTTATGAGGACAAAGATTTATGGCAAACAAGGCAATCCGGCCATACGATTTTATTAATAAAGGTACGTAGAGAGACATGTTATATTATTGTTTAACATAAGAAACATCGTCCAAAGAAAATAGTCCCGCTATCGGTTCCTTTCTTTGGGTTGTCATGCTAAGCATGATCATGAAACCTCAGCTCCAATCAATGTGGGAGGAAAATACTGAGGATTTTAGTTCGGGAAAAGCTTCCAAACTCTGTGGTCTATATGAACCCAAATTTTCACTTCCGTTGCGACCGTTTATAATCTGAAAGTGGCCCATCGTCGGCTTCTACCCCTTTGTAGATGCTATGCAGGGTGTTTCCAAAATAACAAAACAACCCTTAGCCGACTTCTTGGTGCCTGAAGGCGGTTGTGTTGGCGGAAACGAGGCAATCAGATATGCAGGCTTTATAACTTTCACTTAGTCATAGGAGCTTAAAGTTGGGAGACCAGCAAGTAGCCCCCTGCTTAGTGTTCGGCGGCAGCCGAGGTCAAGCCGTAAACACTTCGGCCAATGTTATGAACGGCCCATCTTTTAACATAGTAATCGTATCACTGACCAATTTAATGCTTAATGTGACAGTCAGTTTTCGGCTTTCTCCATTGAGATGCTTAATCATGCGAGCTGGAAGCACAATCGCAGTGGTTCTCCTTTTGCACACCTAACCGAACAAAGTGGAATTTAGGAGGCAAGCATAGTAGCCCGGCAACCCAACTATCGACCGAAGACACAATTTGAAACCGATGCATATATAGCAATACCCGAGAATTTTTGCCGAATCTCTAAAGGTGTCTGGCGTTGCACTACGAGACTTATGCAGAAAACACACAAATAGTTGAAGAGTGCCATAGGATTGGAAAACCAAAAAAACGTCATTAAAAACTCGACATCCGAACTAGATTAATTGCTCGGTGCCAAACAGAAAAATGGTCTTAGAGAAAAAATTGTGCTTCTGTCGTGCTTTAACATGACACATCCTATCTCAAGACTTCAAGCGGGTCAGCCTACGGCTTCAACCTCCTATCCCGAAGGTGGATGAGTGGGAAATCGGGCTATTGACCACACAATTGCATCGAAAAAGGAGTGATAGAAAAAAACTTTGCAACGACTAGGAAGAAGAGCACTTATTATAAAACAGCTCATATAAATTTAAGAGCCCCCAAGTGACTTGGGTAAAAAGAATTTTATGTATAATGATTGTATGTACCGAAGTACTTATATCATACATGTGTTCACACGAACTTTATACGCCTCTTAAACGATCGTCGGCTTCTCCCTCTTCGGTCGAGGACCGAAAAGTGTTATGTACTACACCTGTCGAGAGTATCGACGGTATTTCCGATAACCAGGCAATTAGGCCATAAGGCTCTAACAGACAAAGTGCACTCAGGGAACTTGTGCTATATTACTAAAGTGTAAGAAGCATCTTCAAAGAAAATAGTACCCCCACCGATACCTTTCTTCGGTGCTCATTGTCATTATGAGACTTGTGCCATAGATTTTTTGTACTCATGATTTCCATTGTGTGCCGACCATGATTGAAAACAGTAAGAACGCTAGCTTTCGGCTTCACCTAGTCTGAGGTCCGGCTCGGATGAACCGATTGTGACAATCGCAGAGGTGCTCCCTTTACTCCCTAGCCGAACAATCGGGAATGTAGGGGTAAGCACAGGAGCCAGGCAACCCAGCTTGCAAGTCGCTTAAGTCAACATGGTGCATATTGTGGCGTAATACACGAACAAGGAATGAAGCCGTACAAGTATAATCATATGCAAGAGAAAAAGCTCCATCAAGGGAGCCCCCAAATAAACGGGGTATTGAATATGTTTTTCACAAACAAAGTTATGACATGGAAATTTTTCACAACCAACTTTTTGCCAAAAAAGTATAATGCTTCTTCAAACCGAACAAAATTTAAGACTGAAAGTTTTTGAGCATGAAAGCAACTTAGCAGGTTGATATGTTCGGCATTGATGATGCGGTCTGAACTTGATGTGGGACAGGGTTCTAGCCCCAGGCTGGTCCCAAGGTGGTCGAGCAGAGAGTCCGGCACTCCGAGAAGATGAAGCTCCCAGTCCAGCCGTGGTAATGGAGCAGGTCGGCGCGCCAAGGCGACAATACGGCTCAATCTGAGTCGATTGGCTGCACAGATAAAATAGTGCAAACCGAAAGAAATGACAAATAAAGATAATAATGTGGAAAAAAATTCTTCTACTTGTTTAATTTAAGTGAAGTAAATAATGAAAGAGATATGGCCTGAGCGTCGAGGTCAATGTCGATGCAGGGCATCAGCGTGACGCAGGGAAGGCGTGACAAAGCCCGAATTCACAGGTCGGTCTGAGTTCCGGATACGGCGTTCGCTGAACTATGCACGAAAACTTACCGAACCACCTCGCAACCGTCATTAATGCGACCACCATTTTATAGACCTGTGTATAGATGATGGAACAAAGCAGAGTAATAATTCTTTGGGAAAAATAAACACGAACAAGCAAAAATTGCTGGGATTAATAGCATCTGGTTTATTTGTTGTGGCGGTTCAAAGAAAGGTTACTACCAAAATTGGGACTCAATCCGCACACCCATTGCCTGATGGGTGATGAAGCGATGGAACGGCGATCCTGGCAAAGGTTGGCTCGCCACGGCGAAGCCCGTGGTCCAGCTAATGTGATGAAGCTGGTCGGCTGGTGACGCCGAAGTCTCTGAAGTAAGTTGATGAAGAGATGGCGAAGTACTCGGTCTAGACGAGGTGACGGAGCAGGTCGATAAGGAGATGTTGCAGCTGCCGTGTCAGCCGGGGTGTTGAAGTAGTTCGGCGTGATGGACATCGGCTTGAAGAAGCAATAGTGCGGCTATGCCGAGGTAGGTCGTAACTTGTGATGCAGTCAATGCTGGCTTGATGAAGTGATCATGCGACGATGCCGGTGTGCCCGCTCTGTATAATCCGTGGGTCAGAGATGTTGGTGACGATTTGTCCTTCGCGATGCTGAACTATTGTTCGGCTGGCCGAGATGATGATCCGAAGAAGTTGAGCTCGGCTCAACAAAGCGACAACATGTCTAACGCAGGTCGGCCGTCGTGGAGTGATGTTGTTGAGCTGGTTTGACACCGGCGCGACGTTGAAGTTCGTATTGTAAGAATACTTTTAATACTAGTGGGATGTGTTTGAGAATAAAACACAATACCCCATATGAAAAACGTCCTTCAAGAAAGATGTCTGAAATCCCGTTCGTAAAGAAGATGAACTTGGGTCGGATTCGTTCTCACGCAGAAAACAGATCCGAAAAGTGATGCACTAATCGGAAGGTTCCCGGAGTTTGGACGGTCGGATCGAGCTGAAACTTTGGCAGGTGGTAGATATGGGAATTCCGCAGCCGATCAACGGTTGGATCTTCCAAGGGACGCCTGAGCTAGATGCTGGACACCCCGCTCCAAACTCGTCCGGATTCTCATCCGGACTCAACATGGCTCCGGTATATCGGAAATTGTCGGAGATTCCTCCATCGGAACTCGACAAAATTTTTGCAGGGTTGGTGTAGACTTAATTCTGCATAATTTCACTGAAGCAATCATTTAGGCGACACTCCAGGAGGCGGTGGAGGCCGATACGAGTTTGCTGTCCAGAAAAACAGCACGGTCGCCCGAGGCAACGTTGATGTTGAGCCCCCGAGCTCCATGGATGACCCCTCCATGATCTTGATAGAGATTGGAGTTGATGTTGATGAAGGCCCTCATTCGAACATGAAGATCGGAGGTAGGGCGCAGTCCTCAGTCAAGCCAAGGTGACCAGTCAAGCTGGTGACGAAGAAACCGACGTCGTAGTTGACCTGCAGTCGAGCCATTGATCCTTTCGCCGATCACACAGCGGAACTCTCAATGAAAGCACCAATGTCGGTGTCAAAACCGGCGGATCTCAGGTAGGGGGTCCCAAGCTGTGCGTCTTAGGATCAATGGTAACATGAACAAGGGATTTTACCCAGCTTCGGGCTCTCTTGATGAGATAATACCCTACATGCTGCTTGATTGACTATAATGATTATATGGGGTTACAAGAGTTGATCTACCTCGAGATCATATGTTGTGGTCTAAACCCTAGAGGTGTGATGAGTAATGTCACAATAATCCTCTATCGACTAGCCTAGCTTCGGTTTATATAATGTACCAAAGGCCTAGGATAACAAGAGTCCTAGCCGAATACGCTGGTGGGGAGGAGTCCTTGTTTTGATCACCAGGTCTTGTGGAATCTTCCTTGTATGCGGCAACTGTCTGAACTGGCCCATGAGTATACGGCCATGGGGGTCCTCGGCCCAATCTAACTGATCGGGAGACGACGTGGCGAGTACCCCCTAGTCCAGGACACCGTCAGCCATACAATCTCTCTCTTGTTGTTGGTCAAAGTGATGGCCGTCCATGCGACCCCGGTGATGGGCTAGCTCGCCAATAATCACGCAAGTAGCTAGTCCCGAAGACAACCACTGCATGCGTGTGGCCCAAACATATGTATGGAGAGGTGTGTTTTTGAATACACAATGGAACAACTTTGATGTGGCACCATGCTTTCGAACTAGAAATCCCCACACTGAGTGAGGGTTAGGTTGATGATGCATATGTATGTCACACCACACTTCAAGCCGACGACGGGGATTCATGGATGCATGCATGCATAGTATATGCGCTCAAACTTAACTACGTTTGAATCTCACCATGACCTATACTAGAATAACACGAACCAAAGTAAGAATCCGCCATGGTAACCTATCTTGTTGTCGGTCAAGGTGATCATGGATGTCCACGCGGGCCCATGAATATATAGGTTTGTTGCCGATAACCACGCAAGGGAGTCTACCGTTCGAAGACAACCGCTACATGCATATGTATGGAGGTGATGCGTGCATGCATGTTTGAATAACATTTCACAACATTGATGTGGCGCATGCGTCGAAAATCGTACAGTTGTACTAGCCACTTCGACACGATGGGAGGGATTCATGTGTACACATGCATGTGTGTGTGCTGAAACTGTATCATGTCATCCCAGACCATGACCTATACATATATCGTATTAACAGCAAAAAAATAATCCCCTCCTAAGTCAAATTAACCTCTCTCGTTGTCATGCAAAAAGTAGTGATGGACCAAGCGGGCCCACAGATGGAAAGCATTGATATCGCTGATAACCGCTTAAGTAGGTGCGAGAGGACAACCACCATCGCTTTGCATGTGGGCTAAAACATATGTTGAATACCCAAAATGCACAATTTTGATGTGCCACATACCTCAGAAACTGTAAACCCCCTACACAGAGAGAGGTTCACGAAGCGTACTACATATGATAGTCCCCTTCGCCCTCTTCGACCGTAATACAACCAAAAAAGAATCCCCCTCGATGGTGAAATTAATTAACCTCTACCAATGTAGGTCCAAGTTATGCATGCATTGACGATGGCCTCGTGGGCCCACAGATGGAAGTGTCACACGTGAGTGTCCTATCTAGGATAACCACCGCATGCATGCATGTGGCCCAAAGAGGTGTTGTGTGATGTTTCAATAGCCAATTTCACAACTTTGATGTGGCACGTGCCTCAGAAACCGAAAAGTCCCGACACTGAGTGAGGTGTACTTGTTGACAGATGCGTACGTATAGTATATATGCTAGTCCCCTCCCACCTCTTCGACGCGTACTATATATATACTCTCACCATAACACAAACAAAAAAGATTCTACCTTGCTGGTCAAATTAACCTCAGTGCCGGCTGTTTGTCAAAGTGATGGACGACGACCTCGCGGCCCACACAAAAACATCACACTCGAGTATCGAGTGTTGTGTGGGAAAACCATCGACTACATGTGGCCAAAACATGTATGTATGAAAGGGTTGTGTAATGTTTTAAATAATGACACGACTATGATGTGGCACCTGCCTAACAAAACGGCCAACCCACATGGTGGCTCACAACTCGTAGTGTACTACGAGCCACCCGCCGGCCCCCAGACGCACACACCCACATACACACTGCAAGTCCACCGCAACTACGATGCACGTTAAATTATCCCATGGTGAACACATGTTACCAAAGGAGGGATGTTTTAATTTTGAAAAAAAAACAGAGATCATTAAGACATTTTAGTACATTGATTGATTTTCTATGGGTATAATGTGCAAAAATCAAATTTGAGCTACATGCTCACGTGGCAGTGCACCTAAATGGATTGCAAAAACACATGTGTCTCACTGGGTGTATGTTTAATACCCGTGCAAGAAATTTCAAAACATTGAGAATCTTGATTTTTAAATTCTAGTACAGCTAAAACTTATTCGAAGTTCATGAAACTTATTGTGTTGTCATATGGACACCAATACAAAGTGGCATTGTACTTTTTTTTTGTTAAATTTGAGACCAGTTTTGATGTAATCTTTATCTAATTACAAACGGGAGATTATTAGTAATTGGGAACCAATATCCCAAACAGATTATTTATTCGAATGCGAGCAGGCGTGTGAATTGATTGAGGCGTGCTAGTTGCGCAGCGTCATCGGGAGGCGTGCGAGCAGCTGTGTGAAATGACGGTAGGCATGCCAGCAGTCCGGTGCGCAGGCTCACCGAGAGGCGAGCCAGCGGTTTGACCGCCGCCCGCCTCTCTCCCACTACTCCTTATTAATGGTGCGCCCGAGCGGCCGCACCCCCATCCTTGCCACACAGACAATCCTCCCTCTCTACTTGTATCCTCGATGCCGCTCTTAGTCCAAAAAGCCGTCAGTGTATGAGGATGTCGCCGAAGCGCCCCATTGGGGGGAGTGGCGACACCGGGGCTTCTGAAGCACCGGAACACGGCGTGGAGATGGAGACAAAGGTTGCTGTCATCACCTATGAGTTATCGCTGCACCATGACATCATCGATGATGTCGAGCTTCCATAGCCGGAGGCGGAGTTCCACACCGACTCTGGTGACGACTCGGGCGACGACCCCGGTGACGTCTCCGACGACCACTTCGGTGACGACTCCGACGACGATGGACAACTGGTTAGTCATCTATACCCATGTATGTGTCAAATAGAACCTAGGGTTTCTCTGGTTACTCCTACCTCCCCCTTTTTGGAATAGAAATCGTATGGTTATGTTCTCCCAATCCTTGAAATCTGAGTAAGTTTTGTTAGATCTGTGTAGTGTATTGATTGTTTGAATGGTACAAGTGATAAGTGATTAGTTGTTTCATCTGTGCAAATGATTTCTACTAGTAATCCAACTAAGGTTAGTGTTCGTGCTAATAATTCCTAGCCAGGACTTGACAATTAATTTTGAATGACCTACATATATGTCTGTGTCATTATTTTCTTCAAGATTGGTCTGTACATAGACAACTGTGGTTAAAAATCAAACCATAATATCTGGATATGTATAAAAATAGCCATAAATTCCTAATCCTACTTCACGACATGTAAACATTGATTAGATGCCAAATTTTGGCAACTGCCAAATGTTTGCTAGAGATTAGTTTGTAAACATTAATTTGACGGCAATTTTTTTTACTTTTTGTATAGGTGTTGTCTGACGATGTGGACAGCGACGATGAAGATGTCCAGAGGAGGTACAAGAGGCAAATCCTGAGGGTGCTTTATGCGGGAATGCATAACAGGCGTATTAGGACCTGGGAGGGCGGTTATCGATGCCCATTTTGCAACCACAAGCTTCATGACGTGTATCGAAGTATTCTGGCGCATGCAAGGGGACAGTTCGTTGGCTCCTTCAAGCATAAGTATTCTTGCAGGGTGGCGCACGACACATACGCTGAGTACCTGGAGAAGCTTCAGGATCGTGCCGGCATGTGAGATGATATGTGGGATCGAACTATGTACGCTTGAGTATGCTTAATGACGGTTAAACTATGTACTTATGGTTGAACTATGCTTGTGTACGTGTATACTTACTATCTATGTCTGATTATGTTTAATCTAGGTTTACTTATGTCTAACTGTGGGATATGGATGCAATTAGTTCGGTTGATGGAATCTACCTCCGCCCTCGTTTATTGGTCCCCTTTGTAATTTGTGTTAAATTTTGACCAAAGATTTAACTGACAACATGTTAGTGTAGGTCAGCAAAAACTATATCGTTGGATGCCTATTTGAGCATAATGTTCAATGATATAATTTTTGGTGACATGCATAAACATTCTTAGTTAAATATTTGGTCAAATTTTGGTACAAATTACAAACGGGACCAATAAACCAGGACGGAGGTAGTACGTCAATCACACATGGTTCCCAAAATTGTAACCGTGTGCAATGACTTTCATTTTGCCTGTTGCGTCAATCACACACGGTTGGCTCTAGCAAACCGTTGCCTCCGAAATTGTTTGTGGGACAGAAAATCCTCACCACCCAATTAAAAAAATAAAAAAGAAAACCCTCACCATCCCCATGTCACAAAAACCCTCACCCCGCCCGCCACCCCCTCTTGTCCCCATTCACACCAGCACAAGTTCCTCCGTGTCTATGAATGGCACCGCCCATCGCGGTGGTAACCACTTAGCTCGACGCCTGCTGCTGCCGCCAGGCTGCCGGCAAACCCCACAACATTTCGCCACTTCCGCTTGCCTCCACCTATCGCCATCGACTTTCTCGATGCTGCTTGCACTCGACCCAGCTCTGCTCGGTTGGGGAATCTTCTGTACTAAGGGTTCTTTCTCATGGACAATAAGGTAACTAATATAATGAGATATTATCTCACCTCTTATCCCTGTTCATCTTCCTCCTTTAATCACCCAGCCGAAATAGCCGTGAATTCATTTTTATTCGAGCTGATTTGAGGGTTTTCTTTCATTCATAGAGTGTACAGTGCATGGACACAACAGGACTTCGCGGCCTCCGCCAGACATTCCATCTCAATGTACCAGATGACTTGAGGATGCACGCGGTATGTTCAATCTCACCCTAAATCTGTTGGCATGGCCTACTTTCCTAAACATATACTAAATATTGCTACATTTGGATAAAAGGTGCCACATGCACCTTATACGTCAAAGGGGATTTTTTTTCCTCTTCTTTCTATATTAGGCAAATTAATGATGTATTGTTCTTTCGATTACTCTCATATTTCCATGACATCATGTTTACCCTATCTGTTTAATTATAGATTTTTATCCTTCGATTTCAACTGCTGTACAATTCTTCCAATTTGGGCCCATATTTGCATGTTACCATCTTTTCTTTAACAATCCTACCATTTTCTGTAGTGCGTCCCTTGCTATGCAACAGAATTTGTAGTGCACAATCTTTCCCTTTACATAAATCAAGACTACAGGGATGTCATACTGAACATAAACCATGGATTTACAGTCGTTGCTACTGTAAGACTTGATGAACATGGTGACTCCTATTTTGGCACTGGCTTTTGAAAAGAAATTTCTAAGTATTATGTACTGAAAGCTGGCACTAAAATTGCACTGCACATAAAAGAGCCTGGTCATGAGATATATGCTAACTTCCCCGACGATATCATCCATCCAGACTTTGTTCGAAGTAAGTTTTCTTTTCAAGTATCTGCGTGTTGACTTACCCAGTAATATCAAATGAATTTTGCAATAATTAAGCAACCAATTGTTATTCCATTTTCTTACTATATTCCTACCTAATAACTTCTGGTTACCAATACACTTTTATATTGCCCTGTTTTAACTAAATATTCCATGTACTCCCACTTCTATCAAAAAGCGCCGCTGACAAGGAGACTCCAGAGGTGGAGAACAGGGCTGCCAACAAGCGGACGCGGAGCAAGCCAGAACCGCAAGCGACTCCAGCAGGCCTAGACTTCATCAGCAGCCTCCCCGATGATATGTTGATAGTCATTGAGGGAGTTCCGGACTAGGGGGTGTCCGGATAGCCGAACTATCAACATCGGCCGGACTCCAAGACTATGAAGATAAAAGATTGAAGACTTTCTCCCGTGTCCGGATGGGACTTTCCTTGGCGTGGAAGGCAAGCTTGGCGATACGGATATGTAGATTTCCTACCATTGTACCCGACTCTGTGTAACCCTAGCCCTCTCTGGTGTCTATATAAACCGGATGGCTTTAGTCCATAGGATGAACAACAATCATACCATAGGCTAGCTTCTAGGGTTTAGCCTCCTTGATCCCGTGGTAGATCTACTCTTGTAACACACATCATCAATATTAATCAAGCAGGACGTAGGGTTTTACCTCCATCAAGAGGGCCCGAACCTGGGTAAAACATCGTGTCCCTTGTCTCCTGTTACCATCCGCCTAGATGCACAATTCGGGACCCCCTACCCGAGATACGCCGGTTTTGACACCGACATTGGTGCTTTCATTGAGAGTTCCTCTGTGTCGTCACCGATAGGCTCGATGGCTTCTTCGACCATCATCAACGACGCAGTCCAGGGTGAGACCTTCTCCCCTGATAGATCTTCGTATTCGGCAGCTTCACACTGCGGGCCAATTTGCTTGGCCGTCTAGAGCAGATCGAAAGCTACGCCCCTGGCCGTCAGGTCAGATTTGGAAGTTTGAACTTCACGGCTGACATCCGTGGGGACTTGATCCTTGATGGATTCGAGCCACAGCCGAGTGTGCCGCACTGTCATGGCGAGCATGATTTAGCTCTGCAGCCGGACAGTAACCTGGAGGCCGCACTCGAGCCTGCTCCAATCATCAATTCGGAGCCGGCGGCGCAGGTCGAGGATGGATGGCTAGACACTGCCTCGGGAGCTGCAACCTCTATGGCAATAGAGCGGAACAATGACCTTGTCCCTCATGAAGCCCGTGACTCCGATGCGCCGGACTCCTTGCCGGACTTCGAACCTCCCGCGCCCCCTCCGATCGAATCAGATTGGGCACCGATCATGGAGTTCACCGCAGCGGACATCTTTCAACTCTCACCTTTTGGCGACATCTTGAGTTTGCTAAAGTATCTCTCGTTATCAGGAGAGCCCTGGCCGGACTGCAGTCAGGACGGTTGGGATGCGGACGACGAAGAAATTCAAAGCCCACCCACCACCCACTTGGTAGCCGCTGTCGACTATCTAACCGACATGCTAGACTACGACTCCGAAGACATCGACGGTATGGACGAAGATGCCGGAGACGACCAAGAACCAGCGCCTACTGGGCACTGGAAAGCCACCTCATCATATGACATATACATGGTGGATATCCCAAAGGATGGGAATGGCGAAGAAACAGCGGAGGATGACCCCTCCAAGAAGCAGCCCAAGCGCCGGCGTCAGCAGCACCGCTCTAAATCCCGCCACAGCAAGAATGAAGACTCCGGCACCGGATATAATAATACACCGGACAGTGCCAAAGACAACCCCCTCCAGCAAGATGCAGCGCAGGAGGACGGAGACACCAGCCCTCATGAGAGAGCGGCAGAAGAAGAGGTAGAGGATTATATGCCTCCCTCCGGAGACGAGGCAAGCCTCGACGACGATGAATTCGTTTTAAACGCAGGCTTATGGCCACGGCAAACAGCCTCAAGAAAAAGCAGCAACAGCTTAGAGCTGATCAAGATCTGCTAGCCGACAGATGGACGGAAGTCCTCGCAACCGAAGAGCATGAGCTCGAATGCCCCTCCAAAAGCTACCCTAAACGCAAGCTGCTCCCCCGATTAGAGCAGGAAGCGTATGAACCCGCATCACTAGGAGACAATACGGCTGACCGACCACCCCGTGGTCGCGACAGAGAGGCCTCTAGGCCCTTCACTAGACCCGTACCCTGGCATCGCTCGAAAAGCACAAGGCCACAGGGGAATGCTCCGGACTTGCGAGATATATTGGAGGATAAGGCAAGACAATCAAGATCGATCTATGGATCGCGTGGGCGCCCCACGGTACGTGACGACAGCCGTCGCGCCGGACACAGTAAGTCCGGCCGGGTCGAACAAAACAGACAAAGTTCTTTTGAGCTCCATCGTGATATCGCCCAGTACAGAGGCGCCGCACACCCACTATGCTTCACAGATGAAGTAATGGATCATCAAATCCTCGAAGGGTTTAAACCCGTGAATATCGAATCTTACGATGGCACAACAGACCCCGCGGTTTGGATCAAAGACTATCTTCTTCACATCCACATGGCCCGCGGTGACGATCTTCACGCTATCAAATATCTCCCCCTCAAGCTTAAAGGCCCAGCCCGGCATTGGCTTAACAGCTTGCCAGCAGAGTCAATTGGGAGTTGGGAAGACCTGGAAGCCGCACTCCTCGATAACTTCCAAGGAACGTATGTGCGACCACCAGACGCTAATGACCTAAGCCACATAATTCAGCAGCCAGACGAATCGGCCAGACAATTCTGGACACGGTTCTTAACCAAGAAAAACCAAATTGTCGACTGTCCGGATGCGGAGGCCATCGCGGCCTTCAAGCATAACATCTGCGACGAGTGGCTTACCCGACACCTGGGACAGGAAAAGCCAAAATCCATGGCAGCCCTCACATCACTCATGACCCACTTCTGCGCGGGTGAGGATAGCTGGCTAGCACGCAGCAACAACCTCAGCAAAAATTCTGGCAGTCCAGATTTCAAGGACCGAAATGGCAGGTCGCGTCGTAACAAAAACAAGCGCCGCATCAACGGCGACAATAGTGAGGATATGGCAGTCAATGCCGGATTCAGAGGCTCTAAACCCGGTCAGCGGAAAAAGCCATTCAAAAGAACCACTTCCGGTCCGTCCAATTTGGACCGAATACTCGACCGCTCGTGCCAGATACACCGCACCCCCGAAAAACCAGCCAACCACACCAACAGGGACTGTTGGGTATTCAAGCAGGCAGGCAAGTTAATTGCCGAAAACAATGACAAGGGGCTGCATAGCGATGACGAGGAAGAGACCCGACCACCGAACAATAGAGGACAGAAGGGTTTCCCCCCACAGGTGCGGACGGTGAACATGATATACGCAACGCACATACCCAAAAGGGAGTGGAAGCGTGCACTCAGGGATGTATACGCGATGGAGCCAGTCGCCCCAAAGTTCAATCCATGGTCCTCCTGCCTGATCACTTTTGACCGAAGGGACCACCCCACCAGCATCCGCCATGGTGGATTCGCCGCATTGGTCTTAGACCCAATCGTTGATGGATTTCACCTTACTAGAGTCCTGATGGACGATGGCAGCAGCCTGAACCTGCTCTATCAGGATACAGTGCGCAAAATGGGCATAGACCCCTCAAGGATTAAACCTACCAAAACGACCTTTAAAGGCGTCATACCAGGTGTAGAAGCCAATTGTACAGGCTCAGTTACACTAGAAGTGGTCTTCGGATCCCCGGATAACTTCCGAAGCGAGGAGTTAATCTTCGACATTGTCCCGTTCCGTAGCGGCTATCATGCCTTGCTCGGACGTACCGCGTTTGCAAAGTTCAACACAGTGCCGCACTACGCATACCTCAAGTTCAAGATGCCAGGCCCTCGAGGAGTCATCATGGTCAATGGAAACACTGAACGTTCTCTCCGAACGGAGGAACATACAGTGGCTCTCGTGGCAGAAGTACAATGCAACTTCTTAAGGCAATTCTCGAGGCCGGCCGTTAAGCGGCCGGACATAGCTAAGCGCGCCCAGAGTAACCTACAACAAGACGACCTGGCACGTTCCGAGCACGCGTGGCAGTGCGGCCCCAACCCCAGCCCCTGCAAAACGTCAAAACAGGTCCTTCGCGTACACCATTACACTCTGAAGACACCATGGGCACGGGGAGAGGGGCACGACCACGATAAGCCCAAACTGCGGCTCAACCACACCAGGGGCTCTGAAGTGTGTCGTTCTTTTTTTTCTTTTTACCTTTTATTTTTTACCCACAGGACTCCGTTCGTCAGAGGCCCTGTCCGGCAGCAGACCAGCCGAACTCACGATGCAACAGCTAGGGAAGGATAAAGGCTAGAACGAATATACAGGTGGTCTCCATTACAAGCATTTTTATACACCACTCCGCAGCCTACCCCTGGAGGGGGACATGTTTAACAGTCCCATCTCTTGCTTATTGCACCATTTGTATCGTTCTGCACTTATAGCAGTCTTTCTTAAATAAACAATGCAGCACCTTTTTGCTTATAATCGCATTTCCTTTTTTATACATATGTTCATTTACGGCATGTTGCATCCATACACTTTGGTATGGCTAAAATACACCAGGGCTTATGTTTCCCGCATCACGGTGTGATAAGTCCGAACACTTTCACAAGTGCGGCACCCCGAACTTATAGCACTATATGCATCGGCTCCGAATCATGTATTGGGTTAATAGTTGGGTTTGCCCAGCTCCCATGTTTTGGTACCTTACGTTCCGTTGTATCGGCTAAGGTAGCACTGGGAGAACCACTGCGATTGCGCCCCAGTTGAGCTGGGTTAACGCCTCAGTGGAGAAAGCTAAAACTGACCGTCATGATGAGGCGAGAGCCGGTCGCTGTTCGAAGAGGTTTTTTGCGAGTCCTTAAAGACTTATGCCTCTTAGAGCGAGGAGCCGGATCTTGTCCGGCCCAGGCGTGGATAGCGCCCCAAATTCGGCCTTCCGAAGACTAGGGGCTTTGCCGAAATTTAAAATTATAGAATTCTATCGCTAAGTGAGAGTGTTCAAGCATTATAAGTCCAGTTGCCTTGTTCGCTGTGTTGAGTGCCTCCCTAGATGGACCCAAAAATGGGAACAAGAGTGCTCAATTTTATCCCGAACACCCCAGCACTCGTGGCATGGGGGCTGAAGCCAACGACTTGCCATCTCTCAGATTTGATAAACAGCCGCACAGAAGGTAATATTTTAAATTAACAAGCGTTGCTTAGCGCATATGAACTAAGTTTTCAGCGCACAGGATAACAAAATGCGAGTCTACTCAAATATTACATCTTTGGAGCACTCACCCGCAATAGTGCGGGCGCCCTTCAGCACACTCTTATAATACATCTCGGGCGTGCGATGCTCCTTGCCCTCTGGTGGCGGGTCCATCACAAGCTTCTGGGCATCCATCTTGCCCCAGTGCACCTTTGCGCGGGCAAGGGCCCGACGGGCACCCTCAATACAGGCGGAGTGCTTGATGACTTCAACCCACGGGGACACATCCACCAGCCGCCGCACCAGGCCGAAGTAGCTCCCAGGCATGGCCTCCTTAGGCCACAGCCGAACTATGAGGCCCTTCATGGCCTGTTCGACCGCCTTGTGGAGCTCGACCAGCTGCTTCAGCTGGTCGCTAAGGGGCACTGGATGTCCGGCCTTGGCATACTGAGACCAGAAGACCTTCTCCGTCGAGCTCCCCTCCTCGGCCCGGTAGAATGCGGCAGCATCTGACACGCTGCGAGGAAGATCTGCGAACACTCCTGGAGAGCTCCGAATTCGGGTAAGCAACAGGTAATTAACACTCACATGCCTACTTTGCACGAAAAATGCCTTACCTGCTGCTATTTTCTTCACCGCCTTAATCTCCTGGAGGGCCTTGTAGGCTTCGGCCTTAGCGGCTTTGGCACTCTCAAGAGCCATTGCAAGATCAGACTCTCGAGTCTTCGAGTCACGCTCCAGGTTCTCATGTTTTTTCACGAGATCCTGGAGCTCTTGTTGTACCTCTGCCACCCGCGCCTCCTGCTTCTCTCGCTCGCTGCGCTCCGCGGCCGCATTGCGTTTGACCACGACCACTGCCTCTTTCAGGGTCGCCACCTCGTTAGTGGCCCCTGCAATACCCACGTTATCCTTGTCATTCTTTTTGCAACCAAAATCCTTTTCTGTAAGGTACAATTTTAATAAGGTGTTACTCACCTTCCTTGTCCTCGAGCTGCTTCTTGGCACGGCCGAGCTCGTTCTCGGACCGCTCGAGGTTTTCCTTCAAAGTATTGACCTCTGCAGTCAGTGCGGCAGAGGTCAGCAGCGCAGCCTGCAATCCCATATTGACATATTTTTTATGACTCCTGCATATATCTTTTTAGATCCTCAGTCCGGCTTTTCTTTCCAAATACCGAACCGAGCATCAGGGGCTACTGTCTATGCGGTACCATTTTATACATATCGAAATTCATACCTCAAAGCCTGTTAGAAGGCTGTTGCAGGCTTTGGTCAGCCCGCTCTTGGCGAGCTGCATGTTCTGAATCACCGCACTCATAACAGTGCGGTGTTCCTCTTTGATGGAGGCGCCGTTGAGCGCCTCCAGCAAATTATCCGGCACCTCCGGTTGGATGGAGGCAGCCGGCGTCACGGTCTTTCCCTTCTTGCGAAGGGGTCGCCCGCCGGACTCCGGAGCCACTGTGGGTTCCGAGGCCGAGTCCGGTGCAACGTCCGGGAGGTTGTCCTGCGACACCTCCGGGGCCCTCTCCTCCTGGTGGGTCCCTTCCTGGGATCCCACCTCGGCATCATCCGCGTCACGGGGGGTGGAGGCAGTCGGAAGAGAATCCATATCCGACGCACCTAAGGACCCGCTCGATGAAGCGGGAAGATCATCCTTCGGCGGACTGCAGGGTTGTATGCGGCATTAGAAAGACATTATGTGGCGAAAAATAAAAACCTTGAAGTTATTCGGGAGTCCGGATAGTTACGATCTCGCCAGGGGCTTGGCCCTTGGAGGCCAGTCCTCGTCGTCGTCACTGGCGTTGGCGGAGCAGTCCGGGGGAAGAGTTTTTCCCTTCTTGGACCCTTCGGCCTCCCTTGTTGGGGAGGCCTTCCTTTTCTTCCCTCCCCCCGCTGGGGGAGAGGCTTTCTTCTTCTCCTCCACGCCTTGGTGGGAGGAGTCGGCCTCGGATTCATCATCCGATAGCACCTGAAAACGGGAACTCTTCCGAGTCCCCGTAGCCTTCTTCTTGGCCTTCTTCTCCGGCACCACGTGGGGTGCCGGAGCCAGCAGCCCCGTTAGGCGGGCATCCGCTGGGTCCTCTGGCAATGGGGCCGGACAGATAGTCCGTTCGGCCTTCACCAGCCAGTCCTGTCAAAGGTAAAGGGAGTTTAGATCCCGCATAGAGTCAAATTATGGAAAACAAGTGGCAAAATCACTTACCTCGTCAGCTGGACGCTGCGAGCAGAATCCGCGATCTTCGGTAGCGGACGCGGGAGCCTCGGCGCCTTTGAACAGCACCTTCCAGACATCTTCGTACGTAGTGTCGAAGAGCCCGCTCAGGGTCTGGTGCTGCGCCGGATCGAACTCCCACATGTTGAAGCCCCGTCGTTGGCACGGGAGAATCCGGCGGATGAGCATGACCTGGACTACGTTGACAAGCTTGAGCTTCTTGTCCACCAGCTTTTGGATGCAGGCTTGGAGTCAGGTCAGCTCCTCCGAATTCCCCCAGATCCGGCCACTCTCTTTCCAGGAGGTGAGCCGTGTAGGGATGCCGGATCTGAATTCGGGGGCCGCTGCCCAATCAGGGTCACGCGGCTCGGTGATGTAGAACCACCCCGATTGCCACCCCTTAATGGTTTCCACGAAAGTGCCCTCCAGCCACGTAACGTGGGACATCCTGCCCACCATGGCGCCTCTGCACTCCGCTTGGCTCCCCTTCACATCCTTCGGCTTAACACTGAAGGCCTTGAGCCACAAGCCGAAGTGGGGCTAGATGCAGAGGAAGGCCTCGCACACGAAGATAAACGCCGAGATGTTGAGGATGAAATTCGGGGCCGGATCATGGAAATCTAGGCCGTAGTAGAACATGAGCCCACGGACAAAGGGATGAAGTGGGAAGCCCAGTCCGTGGAGGAAATGGGGAAGAAATACTACCCTCTCATGGGGCCTGGGGGTGGGGATGAGCTCTCCCTCGTCGGGGAGCCGGTGCGCGATGTTGCTGGACAAATATCTGGCGTCGCGCAGCTTCTGGATCTGCCCCTCCGTGACGGAGGAGGCCATCCACTTGCCTCCCACTCCGGACATAGTTGGAGAAGGTTGAGGTGAGAAGTGCGGACTTGGGCGCTGGAGCTCGAGTTCGCGGAGATGGATAAGCCAAGGAGGAAGAAGGCGCAGGTAAAAGGGTTGGATCTTTATCCGCTTATATGGGCGGACAAAAACATGTGTCCCCACCGGCCTGGTAAAACTCGCTTATCTCCCAAGCGTCACAATCAATGGCACGGTTGGGTTACCCACGTCCGTATTGATGGGAATCCCGGAATAAGGGGAACACGATCTCTGCTTCGACAAAACGTGCCAAGGAAACCGCTTCGCTAAACGCGCGGAGGTGGAACAATAAAAACAATTTGAGTAAAGGCTTGGTAGTGGTGTGACGTCACGCCACAGAATACGTCAGCAGATTGAACTTGTGTAATGTTATTCTCTCTACGGTGGTACGTGGAATTTATTTTGCAGAGCCAGACACTATCCTGGTGTTCACATTCTTCTATAAATTATTCGGAGGAGAACCCACCTTGCAATGCCGAAGACAACATGCGCGCCGGACTCGTTGTCATCGAAGCCTGGTTCAGGGGCTACTGAGGGAGTTCCGGACTAGGGGGTGTCCGGATAGCCGAACTATCATCATCGACCGGACTCCAAGACTATGAAGATACAAGATTGAAGACTTCGTCCCGTGTTCGGATCGGACTTTCCTTGGCATGGAAGGCAAGCTTGGCGATACAGATATGTAGATTTCCTAGCATTGTAACCGACTCTGTGTAACCCTAGCCCTCTCCGGTGTCTATATAAACCGGATGGCTTTAGTCCATAGGACGAACAACAATCATACCATAGGCTAGCTTCTAGGGTTTAGCCTCCTTGATCTCGTGGTAGATCTACTCTTGTAACACACATCATCAATATTAATCAAGCAGGACGTAGGGTTTTACCTCCATCAAGAGGGCCTGAACCTGGGTAAAACATCGTGTCCCTTGTCTCCTGTTACCATCCGCCTAGAAGCACAGTTAGGGACCCCCTACCCGAGATCCGCCGGTTTTGACACCGACAGTCATCATCTCCCTCCTGCCAATAAAATATGGGGCACGGACAACCATCCTTTCCCAGTGGTGGCGCCCCCTGCTACTTCTTGAGCTTACCTTGGTTTCTCCCTTGAAGAGGAAAGGGTGATGCGACGAAGTAGAGATAATTATTTCCCTCAGTTTGAGAATCAAGGTATCAATCCAGTATGAGACAACGCACAAATCAATGATACCTACACAAACAATCAAACAAACTTGCACCCAATGCGATAAAGGGGTTGTCAATCCCTTCACAGTTACTTGCAAAAGTGAGATCTGATAGAGATAGATAAACGATAAATTAAATATTTTTTGGTATCTTTGGTTTATAGATCGGAAAGTAAAATATTGCAAGAATAGTAGATCAGAAACTAAAATTGTAGATCAGAAACTTATATGATGGAAAATAGACCCGAGGCCATAGGTTTCACTAGGGGCTTCTCTCAAGATAGCAAATAATACGGTGGTTGAAAAAATTACTGCCGAGCAATTGATAAAAAAGCACAAAGTTATGACGATATCTAAGGCAAATATCATGAATATAGGCATCACGTCCGTGTCAAGTAGACCGAAATCATTCTGCATCTACTACTATTACTCCACACATCGACCGCTATCTAGCATGCATCTGGAGTATTAAGTTGTCACAACCTCATTTTTGGCCCTTTCTTTTTCTTTTGTTTTTCGGAGATTTTTGCTTGAGATTTCTTTTTCTGTGGCCTTGTGGTCTGGAAACTGAGGAAGATGCCCCCTTATTTCTTTCCAGGGTGGCTTGTCATCCTCAAACCCTTCCCAAGACCTTGCCATTTTCATCCTAGCCCAACCCCAATATTCCTTTGCTAGGAAATATTCCTTTTTCTATTGAAGGAATAACCATGTCTGCCCTAGGTTGTGAAGCAACCTATATTTCCATCACTCCTAAAGTTCCCAAATAATTCTCATAAATTGTTTGGGTCATATCTTCATCAAATATGGCAAAACTTTTCATTGCAATGTTAAAAAATATTCCACCAATAATTCTTTTCCTATTCTGCCCTAAATGGTACTTTGTGAAGCAAGTGCTATTTATCTTTACTCATTTGACCCCAAACATTTTGGAAATCTTTTCTTGTACAAATAATTGCCTCATGCCAAAATTCAACTTCATTTGCCAAGTCAATCTTCCTTAGTGATTTTTGAAAGTTCCTGTCTGAGGGAAGCCTTTGTGAAGGAAGTACTAGCTAGGGTTATACAAATAAGTTGAAATTTTGCACACTCCTTCATATGCTCATATAATACCACTCCTCTGATTTTCAGCTCCATCCAACCCTCTATGTGAGCACATTACAAATCTATGATTCTGTGAATATTTTCAGGTGGTGAAGCAAGTATATTTTATATTGCTTTATTAATTGTGATAAATTACCATATCATGCTCCTACCCAAATAACTTTCTGCATCAAATTTGGGATCATTTAATTAAGCCATTTGGTCACCAAAATTATTTCTAGATTCTGGACAGAGAGGATGTTTGTGAAACAAGTACCATTTTGGTGAATCCAATTGGTATGAAATCTTTACGGCATCATTATATGTCCAAATCATCAAGCCTTGCCAAATTTGAGCTCAAGTTGATACTCCATGTGAGAGCATCATCCTAATCTTGTTTCTGGACCTAAATTGCATTTGCAAAACAACTATATTCAGTTGTGGTCCAATTCTCTCCAAAACATCCAGGATTATAGTCCTTCCTATCCTAAACCTACCAGACAACTTATTTGGACCTTAGCATCTCTCTGTTTATCACATTGGCTTGATCAAGTTTGCAACAGTAAACTTCAGAGGGCCATTACCACTTAACCAATTGGTCTTTGATCGAGTAACCACCTCAGTTGCAACCTACCCTGGAGGGACTCCACCCCAGACATCATTTGGCCGACATGTGGCACTGTGTGCACTAGTGCACACGATGATCACGGGCTTTGGCATGTCATGCACGCGCTCTATTGTCATTGGCGACGTTCAGGACGTCTTCTAGCTCCGGCAACTCCTCTCGTTGTCTCCGGGCGCGTGAGCGTGTCCAACAGGTTTCCCATGACTTTGCCTTCTCCCTGGACCCATCTCCCCCTCCGGCAGCTTCTCTGTCAGCTCTCCTCGCCGCGCGCCCATGGGTGAGCTATAGCCAACAGCGCAATTATGGCGTTTTCGTCCGCTTCTTCCTCTTGTGCCCTCGACCCTTTCTGCCCCGTGAGCTCTGCGGCTCATCCGCTCTCCCCACCCCCTCGTCGTGTTCCCGCGCCTCCTCATGACTAATGAGCATCGCCAGACCATTGGCCAGACACCAGCGGCGGCACCCGAGCCCATGCCCCTCGCCCCGCCTATTTAAACTCCTCCCCGAGCCCCTCCGAGCACTCAAAGCTCCTCCTCATCCTCCCAGAACCCCGCCCGACCACTCATTCGAGCTCGAAGACGCCAATGCCCTCCCTCTATTTCTTCGGCCGCCGGCGAGCCCATCCTCGATTCTATCGACCCAGCCTCCCTTCCTTCTCCTTCCACCACCAATCACCCCACCGAGCTCCAGCGAGCCTCCCAGTAGCCTCACTCCATCCTCTTCCCCACTAGATCGTCGTGCCCCCCTCCTCCCGAAGACCGCCCACATCGCGGGCCCAATAGCAGATATTACCGAGCTCCCTGGCGTCTTCCACGGACGGGAATGAATCGGCCTGGTCCTCCTGACCGATTTGGTAGGTTGCCCGTCCCGGGTGGTGGCTCGACGCGTCGGCAGTCGCCGTCGGGGCGAGCTCCTCTCTCTTCCATGGCGCGCCCGAGCAGTAGATTGAAGAAGGTTGGCTAGGCGAGCACCTCCCCACTCGACCCCACCTGGCAGCCTCACAGCGCCCGCCCCGCCCTTGCCAGCGTGGCAAGGGGAGGCGTGTTCCCATGGAGTGCGTTTTCCCGTGAGTAAGATGTAATCTCTGTTATTACGCTTCTTTCTTCTGAAAGCATATTTTCCCTCTACTTTAGCCCGAAATGTATTTTCTCTGTTCTGAAGAGATAATCCGAGAAATGTGTTTTCTGTTTTGTCCTCCAGGGGCCTGTTTGTAGAGTTATTTTTACAAATTGGTCCCTAAATTTCGTCGGGTTATAACTTTTTGCTCGAGACTCCAAATGAGGTGAATCCAACACCGATGTCTTCGCCTCGTCCCCATTCTAATGGAATCATTTTCATTATGTTTCATCAATATAAAATTGACCTTGATTCCCTTTCCCCTAATCAGCCCCCTCCGAGGGAGAAACCTTTCCGACGATTCTCTCCGTGATCGTTCCGCACTTCTCCCTGGTGCATTCTTCATCCCCAGGCAAGCCACAACACCCACTTGCGTGATATACATGTAGTGGCCATGGTTTTCATCTTCAACATTTAATAACTATCTATTTGTTTATCTACAACTACTAGTGTTGTTTCTGTAACGCTTAGAGATCTGTGTTCACTTTTGTGCTATGTTTTTGTGCACCTAGTAATCATGTTTCTACTCACTAGTATTGCTTTCATATGACATCCTTGGTAGTAGTACATGTTGGTGTTGGTAGTGTTCTTCGGTGCATGATTATCGTATGTTGCCGAGTACCGTTGTTATGCCTGTTCCTTTGCATATAGTGGTTAAATGCTTACTTGGTAGTATACTTGATATGAACTTGCATGGTATTTCTTGTTGATGCTAGTGGCCATGCTATGTTTTTGAGTAGTGGATGCTCGTGATGTTCATGCTAGTCCGTGTACCTTGCTTAGTCGGATATATGATTTATTGTTGTTGATATGTTAAGAAGTGATGTTGCACATCCATGCTTAAAGTTGAAATCATGCTCATGCATTTTAGTTGCATCATGTTATATTGTATGGCTCAGCATATTGCATTCAAGTTTAACCAGATTTAATTGAACTTGAACAACTGTTGGCAGAGTCATGGTGCCACCATATCAAGCTGAACAGTGCAACCACATTTTCCTTTTATTGGAAGGTCCTAACTAGGTCTATTGTCATGCCTCTCGCCGGTGCCTCTAACGAGGGAAGTTTATGCGCGGGCGCTACCTTGGCCGGGTAGCACGACATAAGCTTTGTGTGCCCGTTGTTGTTGTATGTATCCATGTCCCCATTTGGGAACATTTATTGTTTTGCCATGACGGTGGCCGTTGATGCCTTTGGTAGGCACGGGGCCACCCATGACTTAGCCCAGAGGGCAGTTGGTCAGAGTGGCCGGGAGAGTGTCATGGGAAATAGATCGGTTTTGTCGGAATGTCGTTGGTCCACCCGAATGGGAGTGTGAGGCCATGGGTTCCATGGTGTGGGTACAGTGTACTACCTCTGTAGAGTGTCTGTTAAATATATCGATAGCTATGCCCGTGGATATGGGCCCAGTTCGTAGTTGGTCACACTATGGGTCAATAGTAATAACAATAACTTGCTTAATACGAACCCCAGTTCAATGATGAGAGAAGTTGGTTGATCTTTATGTTATCGTGAGACGATCACCTTGGTATCAAGGATACCGAGTTGTTGGATACTTGTGGTGTTATGCGAGAATCACGAGTAAAGGTCAAGTTCCTTGTGGTCATCTAACGATTACTGCAGTATTGTCTATACCAAGATTGATTTGATCCTGAGATGATCGTGTGATATCCGAGGATGGTAAGTGATGCATGTGATGGTTACAAGGTAACCCGAGAAGAGTAAGTTGGTGCATGACAGTGTCATCATGTTGCATGTGATGACCCACAAGTGTAGGGGGTCTATCGTAGTCTTTTTGATAAGTAAGAGTGTCGAACCCAATGACGAGCAGAAGGAAATGACAAGCGGTTTTCAGTAAGGTATTCTCTGCAAGCACTAAAATTGTAGGTAACAGATAACTTTGTGATAGGATAATTTGTAGCGGGTAACAAGCAATGAAAGTAAATAAGGTGCAGCAAGGTGGCCCAATCCTTTTTGTAGCAAAGTACAAGCCTGGACAAGTTCTTATATGAGAAAAGCGCTCCCAAGGACACATGGGAATTATCGTCAAGCTAGTTTTCATCATGTTGATATGACTCGCGTTTCTTACTTTGATAATTTGATATGTGGGTGGACTAGTGCTTGGGTACTGCCCTTTCTTGGACAAGCATCCCACTTATGATTAACCCCTATTGCAAGCATCTGCAACTACAAAACGAGTACTAAGATAAACCTAACCATACCATGAAACATGTGGATCCAAATCAGCCCCTTACGAAGCAACGCATAAACTAGGGTTTAAGCTTCTGTCACTCTAGCAACCCATCATCTACTTATTACTTCCCAACGCCTTCCTCTAGGCCCAAACAATGGTGAAGTGTCATGTAGTCAATGTTCACATAACACCACTAGAGGATAGACAACATACATGTCATCAAAATATCGAACGAATACCAAATTCACATGACTAATTATAGCAAGACTTCTCCCATGTCCTCAGGAACAAACGTACTACTCACAAATCATATTCATGTTCATAATCAGAGGGGTATTGATATGCATTAAGGATCTGAACATATGATCTTCCACCAAATAAACCAACTAGCATTAACTACAAGGAGTAATCAACACTACTAGCAACCCACAGGTACCAATCTGAGGTTTTGATACAAAGATTGGATACAAGAGATGAACTAGGGTTTGAGGGGAGATGGTGTTGGTGAAGATGTTGATGGAGATTTATCCCCTCCCGATGAGAGGGCCGTTGGTGATGACGATGGTGATTATTTCCCCCTCCCGAAGGGAAGTTTCCTTGGCAGAACAGCTCCGCCAGAGCCCTAGATTGGTTCCGCCGCGTCGCGGCGGAGTTTCGTCCCATAAGCTTGCTTATGAATTTTTTCCAGGGTAAAAGACCTCATATAGTAGAAGATGGGCACGAGAGGCCTGCCAGGGGGCCCATGAGGCAGGGGGCGCACCCCCCACCCTCGGGATCAGGGTGTGGGCCCCTGACGTTGATTCCTTCGCCAGTATTTTTTATTAAATCCTAACATGACTTTCGGGGAGTTTCAGGACTTTGGGAGCTATGCAGAATAGGTCTCTAATATTTGGTCCTTTTCCAGCCCAGAATTCCAGCTGCCGGCATTCTGCCTCTTTATGTAAACCTTTTAAAATAAGAGAGAATAGCCATAAGTATTGTGACATAACATGTAATAACAGTCCATGCAATAAATATTGATATAAAAGCATGATGCAAAATGGACGTATCAACTCCCCCAAGCTTAGACCTCGCTTGTCCTCAAGCGGAAGCCGATATCGAAAAATATGCCCACATGTTTAGAGATAGAGGTGTCAATAAAAATAAAATACGAACATGCAGGCATCATGACCATTCTTATAACGGCAACATATATATATATATATTGTCATATGATTTCTTATGCTCAGGTAACAATCTATTCACAATGTCAAGTATGGTTCAGAAACTTTATTGAGAACTAACAAACTATAATCTCAGTCATTGAAGCAATTGCAATTTATCATAACATAGGAAAGAGTCAAAATAAGAGCTTTTCAGCAAGTCCACATACTCAACTATCATTTAGTCTTTCATAATTGTTGACACTCACGCAATACTTGTGGTTATGGAGTTTTAATCGGACACAGAGAAAGATAGGGGCTTATAATGTTGCCTCCCAATGTTTTACCTCAAGGGTAATGTCAACAATAATAGTTCATGCTAACGAACATCCAATTGGATATATGTATCAGGATCTTTCCAACACGAGGTGCTTGCCAAAGGATAATATAAAAAGGAAAGGTGAAGATCACCTTGACTCCTGCATAAAGTAAAAGATAGGCCCTTTGAAGAGGGAAGTAGAGGTTGTCATGTGCTTTTATGGTTGGATGCACAAAATCTTAATGCATAATAATGTCACTTTATATTGCCACTTGTGATATGAACCTTTATTATGCAGTCTGTCGCTTTTATTACTTCCATATCACACGATCGTGTAAAGCTTATTTTCTCCCCACTAATAAGCCATACATATTTAGAGAACAATTTTTATTGCATGCAACATGACAACTTACTTGAAGGATCTTACTCAATCCATAGGTAGATATGGTGGACTCTCATGGCAAAACTGGTTTAAGGGTATTTCGGAAGCACAAGTAATTTTTACTTGGTGCAAGGAATTTGGCTAGCATGAGGGGGAAAGGCAAGCTCAACATGTTGGACGATCCATGACAATATACTTTAACTAAGATGTGAGAAAGCATAACCCATTACGTTGTCTTCCTTGTCCAACATCAACTCTTTTAGCATGTCATATTTTAATGAGTGCTCACAATCATAAAATATGTCCAAGATAGTATATTTGCATGTGAGAACCTCTCTTTCTTTATTACTTCCTATTAATTGCAAGGATGACCAACACTATGTTTGCCAACTCTCAACAACTTTTATGCCTCATACTTTTTATGTGTGAAGTCATTACTATCCATAAGATCAACATGGTTTCTTTTGTTTCTTTTTATTCTTTCTATTTGTCTCAAGATCATAGCAAGATAGCAAAGCCTTTGACTCAACACTAATCTTTATTATAGATAGCTCATGAACTCGATTACATAGATGGATCACAAAGCAAAACTCAAACTAATTCATACCAAAAATGTATTCTACTAGATCAAGATATTGTTTGGGAACGTTGCATAAAATAAAAAAATTCCTACGTTCACCAAGATCAATCTATGAGTTCATCTAGCAACGAGAGAGAGGAGTGCATCTACATACCCTTGTAGATCGCGAGCGGAAGCATTCAAGAGAACGGGGTTGAGGGAGTCGTACTCGTCGTGATCCAAATCACCGGAGATCCTAGCGCCGAACGGACGGCACCTCTGTGTTCAACACATGTACGGTTAGCGTGACGTCTCCTCCTTCTTGATCCAGCAAGGGGGAACGAGAGGTTGATGAAGATCCAGCAGCATGACGGTGTGGTGGTGGATGTAGCAGGGATCCGGCAGGGCTTCGCCAAGCGTCTGCGGGAGGGACAGGTGTAGCAAGAGGGAAGAGAGGCGCCAAGTGAAAGGGCGCAGCTGCCCTCCCCCCCCTCTTTATATAGGGACCCCAGGGGGGGTGCCGGCCCTAGCAGATTGAATCTCCAAGGGGGGGGCAAGGGGGGAAACTTGCCCCCCAAGGCAAGTGGAGGCGCCCCCTCCCCTAGGGTTCCCAACCCTAGGTGCAGGAGGGGGCCAGGGGGGCGCACCAGCCCACCAGGGGCTGGTTACCCTCCCACTTAAGCCCATGGGGCCCTCCGGGATAGGTGGCCCCACCCGGTGGTCCCGGTACAATACCGGTGACCCCCGAAACTTTCCCGATGGCCGAAACTCGACTTCACATATATAATTCTTTACCTACGGACCATTCCGGAACTCCTCGTGACGTCCGGGATCTCATCCGGGACTCCAAACAACCTTCAGTTTGCTGCATACTAATATCTTTACAACCCTAGCATCACCGAACCTTAAGTGTGTAGACCCTACGGGTTCGGGAGACACGTAGACATGACCGAGACGGCTCTCCGGTCAATAACCAATAGCGGGATCTCGATACCCATGTTGGCTCCCTAATGCTCCTCGATGATTTCATCGGATGAACCACGATGTCGAGGATTCAAGCAACCCTGTATACAATTCCCTTTGTCAATCGGTACGTTACTTGCCCGAGATTCGATCGTCGATATCCCAATACCTCGTTTAATCTTGTTACCGGCAAGTCACTTTACTCGTACCGTAATGCATGATCCTGTGACCAGACACTTGGTCACTTTGAGCTCATTATGATGATGCATTACTGAGTGGGCCCAGAGATACCTCTCCGTCATACGGAGTGACAAATCCAACTCTCGATCCATGTCAACCCAACAGACACTTTCGGAGATACCCGTAGCATACCTTTATAGTCACCCAGTTACGTTCTGACGTTTGGTACACCCAAAGCACTCCTACGGTATCCGGGAGTTACATGATCTCATGGTCTAAGGAAAGGATACTTGACATTGGAAAAGCTCTAGCAAACGAACTACACGATCTTGTGCTATGCTTAGGATTGGGTCTTGTCCATCACATCATTCTCCTAATGATGTGATCCCGTTATCAATGACATCCAATGTCCATATCAGGAAACCATGACTATTTGTTGATCAACGAGCTAGTCAACTAGAGGCTCACTAGGGACATGTTGTGGTCTATGTATTCACACGTGTATTATGATTTCCGGATAACACAATTATAGCATGAATAAAAGACAATTATCATGAACAAGGAAATATAATAATAATCCTTTTATTATTGCCTCTAGGGCATATTTCCAATAGTCTCCCACTTGCACTAGAGTCAATAATCTAGTTACATTGTGATGAATCGAACACCCATAGAGTTCTGGTGTTGATCATGTTTTGCTCGCGGAAGAGGTTTAGTCAATGGATCTACGACATTCAGATCCGTATGTACTTTGCAAATATCTATGTCTCCATCTTGAACATTTTCACGGATGGAGTTGAAACGACGCTTGATGTGCCTGGTCTTCTTGTGAAACCTGGGCTCCTTGGCAAGGGCAATAGCTCCAGTGTTGTCACAGAAGAGAGTGATCGGCCCCGACACATTGGGTATGACTCCTAGGTTGGTGATGAACTCCTTCATCCATATTGCTTCATGCGCTGCCTCCGAGGCTGCCATGTACTCTGCTTCACATGTAGATCCCGCCACGATGCTCTGCTTGCAACTGCACCAGCTTACTGCTCCACGATTCAACATATACATGTATCCCGTTTGTGACTTAGAGTCATCCAGATCTCTATCTAAGCTAGCATCGACGTAACCCTTTACGACGAGCTCTTCGTCACCTCCATAGACGAGAAACATGTCCTTTGTCCTTTTCAGGTACTTCAGGATATTCTTGACCGCTCTCCAGTGTTCCTTGTCGGGATTACTTTGGTACCTTCCTACCAAACTTACGGCAAGGTTTACATCAGGTCTGGTACACAGCATGGCATACATAATAGATCCTATGGCTGAGACATAGGGGATGACACTCATCTCTTCTTTATCTTCTGCCGTGGTCGGGCATTGAGCCGAGCTCAATCTCACACCTTGCAACACAGGAAAGAACCCTTTCTTGGACTGATCCATATTGAACTTCTTCAATATCTTATCAAGGTATGTGCTTAGTGAAAGACCTATGAGATGTCTCGATCTATCCCTATAGATCTTGATGCCTAATATGTAAGCAGCTTCTCCAAGGTCCTTCATTGAAAATAACTTATTCAAGTAAGCCTTAATGTTGTCCAAAAGTTCTATATCATTTCCCATCAAAAGTATGTCATCTACATATAATATGAGAAATGCTACAGAGCTCCCACTCACTTTCTTGTATACGCAGACTTCTCCATAAGTCTGCATAAACCCAAACGCTTTGATCATCTCATTAAAGCGAATGTTCCAACTCCGAGATGCCTGCACCAGCCCATAAATGGATCGCTAGAGCTTGCATACCTTGTTAGCATTCTTAGGATCGACAAAACCTTCCGGCTGCATCATATACAATTCTTCCTTAAGATAGCCGTTAAGGAATGCCGTTTTGGCGTCCATCTGCCATATCTCATAATCATAGTATGCAGCAATTGCTAACATGATTCGGACGGACTTCAGCTTCGCTAGGGAGAGAAAGTCTCATCATAGTCAACCCCTTGAACTTGCCGATAACCCTTAGCGACAAGTCGAGCTTTATAGATGGTAATATTACCATCCGCGTCCATCTTCTTCTTAAAGATCCATTTGTTTTCTATCGCTCGCCGATCATCGGGCAAGTCTGTCAAAGTCCATACTTTGTTTTCATACACGGATTCTATCTCCGATTGCATGGCTTCAAGCCATTTGTTGGAATCTGGGCCCGCCATCGCTTCTTCATAGTTCGAAGGTTCACCGTTGTCTAGCAACATGATTTCCAGGACAGGGTTGCCATACCACTCTGGTGTGGAACATGTCCTTGTGGACCTACGAAGTTCTGTAGCAACTTGATCCAAAGTACCTTGATCATCATCATTAATTTCCTCTCCAGTCACTGTAGGCACCACAGGAACATTTTCCTGAGCTGCACTACTTTCCGATTCAAGAGGTAGTACTTCATCGAGTTCTACTTTCCTCCCACTTACTCCTTTCGAGAGAAACTCTTTTTCCAGAAAGGATCCGTTCTTGGCAACAAAGATCTTGCCTTCGTATCTAAGGTAGAAGGTATACACAATGGTTTCCTTAGGGTATCCTATGAAGACGCATTTTTCCGACTTGGGTCCGAGCTTTTTAGGTTGAAGTTTCTTGACATAAGCATCGCATCCCCAAACTTTTAGAAACGACAGCTTAGGTTTCTTCCCATACCATAATTCATACGGTGTTGTCTCAACGGATTTAGATGGAGCCCTATTTAAAGTGAATGTTGCTGTCTCTAGAGCGTATCCCCAAAATGATAGCGGTAAATCGGTAAGAGACATCATAGATTGCACCATATCCAATAGAGTGCGATTACGATGTTCGGACACACCATTACGCTGAGGTGTTCCAGGCGGCGTGAGTTGTGAAACGATTCCACATTTTCCTAAGTGCGTACCAAATTCGTGACTTAAATATTCTCCTCCACGATCTGATCATAGGAATTTTATCTTTCGGTCATGTTGATTCTCTACTTCATTCTGAAATTCCTTGAACTTTTCAAAGGTCTCAGACTTGTGTTTCATCAAGTAGACATACCCATATCTACTTAAGTCATCAGTGAGAGTGAGAACATAATGATATCCTCTGCGAGCCTCAACGCTCATTGGACCACACACATCAGTATGTATGATTTCCAATAAGTTGGTTGCTCGATCCATTGTTTCGGAGAACGGAGTCTTGGTCATTTTGCCCATGAGGCATGGTTCGCATGTGTCAAATGATTCATAATAGAGAGACTCTAAAAGTCCATCAACATGGAGCTTCTTCATGCGCTTGACACCAATGTGACCAAGGCGGCAGTGCCACAAGTATGTGGGACTATCGTTATCAACTTTACATATTTTGGTATTCACACTATGAATATGTGTAACATTACGTTCGAGATTCATTAAGAATAAACCATTGACCATCGGGGCATGACCATAAAACATATCTCTCATATAAATAGAACAACCATTATTCTCGGATTTAAATGAGTACCCATCTCGTATAAAACGAGATCCAGATACAATGTTCATGCTCAAACTTGGCACTAAATAACAATTATTGAGGTTTAAAACTAATCCCGTGGGTAAATGTAGAGGCAGCGTGCCGACGGCGATCACATCGACCTTGGAACCATTCCCGGCGCGCATCGTCACCTCGTCCTTCGCCAGTCTCCGCTTATTCCACAGCTCCTGCTGTGAGTTACAAATATGAGCAACGGCACCGGTATCAAATACCCAGGAGTTACTACGAGTACTGGTAAGGTACACATCAATTACATGTATATCACATATACCTTTAGTGTTGCCGGCCTTCTTGTCCACTAAGTATTTTAGTGGCCCTTCCCTTTGCAGTAAAAGCACTCAGTCTCAGGCTTGGGTCCATTCTTTGACTTCTTCCCGGCCACTAGCTTACCGGGTGCCGCAACATCCTTGCCGTCCTTCTTGAAGTTCTTATTACCCTTGCCTTTCTTGAACTTGGTGGTTTTATTGACCATCAACACTTGATGTTCTTTCTTGATTTCTACCTCTGCCGACTTCAGCATTGAAAATACTTCAGGAATAGTTTTCACCATCCCCTGCATATTGTAGTTCATCAAAAAGCTCTTGTAGCTCGGTGGGAGCGACTGAAGGATTCTGTCAATGACCGCCTCGTCTGGGAGGTTAATGTCCAGCTGGGACAGGCGGTTGTGCAACCCAGACATTTTGAGTATGTGCTCACTGACAGAACTGTTTTCCTCCATCTTACAACTATAGAACTTTTCGGAGACTTCATATCTCTCGACCCGGGCATGAGCTTGGAAAACCATTTTCTGCTCCTCGAACATCTCATTTGCTCCGTGTTGCTCAGAACGCTTTTGGAGCCCCGGTTCTAAGATGTAAAGCATGCTGCACTGAACGAGGGAGTAATCATCAGCACGTGACTGCCAAGTGTTCATAACGTCTTGGTTCTCTGGGATGGGTGCTTCACCTAGCGGTCCTTCTAGGACATATGCTTTCTTGGCAGCTATGAGGATGATCCTCAGGTTCCGGACCCAGTCCGTATAGTTGCTTCCATCATCTTTCAGCTTGGTTTTCTCTAGGAACGCATTGAAGTTCATGTTGACATGAGCGTTGGCCATTTGATCTACAAGACAGTTTTTGCAAAGATTTTAGACTAAGTTCATGATAATTAAGTTCTTCTAATCAAATTATTTAATGAACTCCCACTCAGATTTGGCATCCCTCTAGTCATCTAAGTGTCACATGATCCGAGTCGACTAGGCCGTGTCCGATTATCACGTGAGACGGACTAGTCATCATCGGTGAACATCTCCATGTTGATCGTATCTTCCATACGACTCATGTTCGACCTTTCGGTCTCTGTGTTCCGAGGCCATGTCTGTACATGCTAGGCTCATCAAATTAACCTAAGCGTTTTTGCATGTGTAAAACTGTCTTACACCTGTTTTATGTGAACGTAGGAATCTATCACACCCGATCATCACGTGGTGCTTCGAAACGACGAACTTTAGCAACGGCGCACAGTTAGGGGGGAAACTTTCTTGAAATTATTATGAGGGATCATCTTATTTACTACCGTCGTGCTAAGTAAACAAGATGCATAAACATAATAAACATCACATGCAATTAAATAGTAGTGACATGATATGGCCAATATCATATAGCTCCTTTGATCTCCATCTTCGGGGCTCCATGATCATCTTCGTCACCGGCATGACACCATGATCTCCATCATCATGATCTCCATCATCGTGTCTCCATGAAGTTGCTCGCCAACTATTACTTCTACTACTATGGCTAACGGTTTAGCAATAAAGTAAAGTAATTACATGGCGTTAAATCATTGACACGCAGGTCATACAATAATTAAGACAACTCCTATGGATCCTGCCGGTTGTCATACTCATCGACATGCAAGTCGTGATTCCTATTACAAGAACATGATCTCATACATCACATTATATCATTCATCATTCATCACAACTTTTGGCCATATCACATCAGAAAGCAATTGCTGCAAAAAAAAGTTAGACGTCCTCTAATTGTTGTTGCATCTTTTACGTGGCTGCAATAGGGTTCTAGCAAGAATGTTTTCTTACCTACGAATAACCACAACGTGATTTGTCAACTTATATTTACCCTTCATAAGGATCCTTTTCATCGAATCCGCTCCAACTAAAGTGGGAGAGACAGACACCCGCTAGCCACCTTATGCAACTAGTGCATGTCAGTCGGTGGAACTAGTCTCACGTAAGCGTACGTGTAAGGTCGGTCTGGGCCGCTTCATCCCACAATACCGCTGAAGCAAAATAATACTAGTAGTGGCAAGAAAGTTGACAACATCTATGCCCACAACAGATTTGTGTTCTACTCGTGCAATAGAGAACTACGCACAGACCTAGCTCATGATGCCACTGTTGGGGAACGTTGCATAAAATAAAAAAATTCCTACGTTCACCAAGATCAATATATGAGTTCATCTAGCAACGAGAGAGGGGAGTGCATCTACATACCCTTGTAGATCGCGAGCGGAAGCGTTCAAGAGAACGGGGTTGAGGGAGTCGTACTCGTCGTGATCCAAATCACCAGAGATCCTAGCGCCGAACGGACGGCACCTCCGTGTTCAACACACGTACAGTCAGCGTGAGGTCTCCTCCTTCTTGATCCAGCAAGGGGGAGGGATAGGTTGATGAAGATCCAGCAGCACGACGGCGTGGTGGTGGATGCAGCAGGGATCCGGCAGGGCTTCGCCAAGCGTCTGCGGGAGGGAGAGGTGTAGCAAGGGAGAAGAGAGGCGCCAAGTGAATGGGTGCGGCTGCCATCCCTCCCCCCTCTTTATATAGGGACCCCATGGGGGGCGCCGGCCCTAGGAGATTTAATCTCCAAGGGGGGCGGCGGCCAAGGGGGGAAACTTGCCCCCCAAGGCAAGTGGAGGCGCCCCCTCCCCTAGGGTTCCCAACCCTAGGCGCAGGGGGGCCCAGGGGGGCGCACCTGCCCACCAGGGGCTGGTTCCCCTCCCACTTCAGCCCATGGGGCCCTCCGGGATAGGTGGCCCCACCCGGTGGACCCCCGCGACCCTTCCGGTGGTCCCGGTGACCCCCGAAACTTTCCCGATGGCCGAAACTCGACTTCCCATATATAATTCTTTACCTCCGGACCATTCCAGAACTCCTCGTGACGTCCGGGATCTCATTCGGGACTCCAAAAAACAATCGGTGTGCTGCATACTAATATCTTTACAACCCTAGTGTCACCGAACCTTAAGTGTGTATACCCTACGGGTTCGGGAGACACGTAGACATGACCGAGACGGCTATCTGGTCAATAACCAACAGCGGGATCTGGATACCCATGTTCGCTCCCACATGCTCCTCGATGATCTCATCGGATGAACCACGATGTCGAGGATTCAAGCAACCCCGTATACAATTCCCTTTGTCAATCGGTATGTTACTTGCCCGAGATTCGATCGTCAGTATCCCAATACCTCGTTCAATCTCGTTACCAGCAAGTCACTTTACACGTACCGTAATGCATGATCCCGTGACCAGACACTTGGTCACTTTGAGCTCATTATGATGATGCATTACTGAGTGGGCCCACAGATACCTCTCCGTCATACAAAGTGACAAATCCCAGTCTCGATCCGTGTCAACCAAACAGACACTTTCGGAGATACCCGTAGCATACCTTTATAGTCACCCAGTTACGTTGTGACGTTTGGTACACCCAAAGCACTCCTACGGTATCCGGGAGTTACACGATCTCATGGTCTAAGGAAAGGGTACTTGACATTGGAAAAGCTCTAGCAAACGAACTACACGATCTTGTGCTTTGCTTAGGATTGGGTCTTGTCCATCACATCATTCTCCTAATGATGTGATCCCGTTATCATGACATCCAATGTCCATAGTCAGGAAACCATGACTATTTGTTGATCAACGAGCTAGTCAACTAGAGGCTCACTAGGGACATGTTGTGGTCTATGTATTCACACGTGTATTACAATTTCCGGATAACACAATTATAGCATGAATAAAAGACAATTATCTTGAACAAGGAAATATAATAATAATCCTTTTATTATTGCCTCTAGGGCATATTTCCAACAGATATTACCAAAAGGATCAAACTAAGAAAAACTGTAAAGATAGGAGTGTGATGGTGATATGATACCGGGGCACTCCCCCAAGCTTGGCAGTTGACAAGGGGAGTGCCCATACCCATGTGCTTATGTCTCCTTTGCTGGTGAAGAAGGTGGTGATAGATAGTCGCACATCGAGCGTAGAAGCTCTTCCAACTTGCGGATAATGCCCTTGAGTGCGATGATATGATCCTTCAAAAAAATATTTTCATGTGTGAGATACTTGTTTTGTATGCGAGCTAACTCAATGATCTTGAAAGCTTCAATCTCAGTAGGGATAAAGAGGTCAGGAAGAGGTTGAGGGATGTTTTCTTCTTTTGCCGCAAGAGTTTGATCCTCCATGGCCTTATTGATCCCTTCATACTTGTTGATCTCCCCAGGTTCTTCTCTCTTCAGCTCTATCTTCAGTAGCCAAGCATCCTTATCTTCATTGTTGGAGGAGGGCGACGTCATGGTGATCTAAATCTATCAGAAAAACAAGCTCGAAACAAAGACAGAGGATATTTGCATGATACGGTGGAAAAAACCTCTGGGAGATTATATAATGAATTTTTACTGACCAAAAGAAGTATTGTGCAAGAAAACGGAGTCAGGAGAGCACATGAGGTGCCCATGGGGCAGGGGGGCACGCCCAGTAGGGTAGGGCACGCCCTCCACCCTCGTGGAGGCCTCGTGCCCTTCCCGGACTACTTCTTATTTTCCTAATTTTTTAAATATTCCAAAACGGAGAAATATTGTTGTTAAAATTAATTTGGAGTGGGTTTACTTACCGTACCACGTACCCATTCCTTTTAGGAGTCTGGAATGTTTTGGAAGGTGTCCCTTATGTATTCCTCTGGGGTTAAGGTTTCAATAATGTTAGTTTCAACATTTATTGGGTTACCTGAGATATAATGTTTGATTCTTTGACCGTTCACCACCTTCGGATTTGTGCCCTCGAAGTTGTTGATTTTTATGGCACCGGACCGATGGACTTCCTCCATAACGTAAGGGCCTCGCCATTTAGAGAGAAGTTTTCCTGCAAAAAATCTTAAATGAGAGTTGAAGAGCAACACATAGTCACCTCCGTTAAACTCACGCTTTTGTATCCTCTTTTCATGCCATCTTTCAACTTTTTCTTTAAACAACTTGGCATTTTCATAAGCTTGGGTTCTCCATTCATCAAGTGAGCTAATGTCCAATAACGTCTTCTCACCGGCAAGTTTGAAATCATAATTAAGCTCTTTAATAGCCCAATATGCTTTATTTTCTAGTTCGAGAGGTAAGTGACAAGCTTTTCCATAAACCATTTTATATGGAGACATACCCATAGGATTTTTATATGCAGTTCTATAAGCCCATAATGCATCATCAAGTTTCTTGGACCAATTCTTTCTAGATCTATTAACAGTGTTTTGCAAAATTAATTTAAGTTCTCTATTACTCAATTCTACTTGACCACTAGACTGTGGGTGATAAGGAGATGCAATTATATGGTTAACATCATACTTAGAAAGCATTTTACAAAAAGCACCATGAATAAAATGAGAACCACCATCAGTCATTAAGTATCTAGGGGCTCGAAACCTCGGAAAAATAACTTCTTTAAGCATCTTAATAGAGGTGCTATGATCAGCACTACTAGTTGGAATAGCTTCTACCCACTTAGTAACGTAATCAATAGCAACTAAAATATGTGTATACCCATTAGAGGTAGGAAAAGGTCCCATATAATCAATGCCCCAAACATCAAATGGTTCAATAACAAGAGAAGAGTTCATAGGCATTTCTTGACGTCTACTAATATTACCAATTCTTTGACATTTATCACAAGACAAGACAAACTTACGGGCAACTTTGAAGAGAGTAGGCCAATAAAAACCAGATTTCAATACGTTATGTGCAGTTCTATCTCCAGCGTGGTGTCCTCCATATGCCTCAGAGTGAAACTTGCATAGGATCTGTTCCTGTTCATGCTAAGGTACACAACGTCTAATAACACCATCTACTCCTTCTTTATAAAGGTGTGGTCATCTAGAAGTAATGTCTTAAATCATAGAAGAACTTTTTCATTTGTTGATATGTAAAACTAGGTGGTATGAATTTAGCAACAATGTAATTAGCATAATCAGCATACCATGGAGCAGTACGAGATGCATTTATGACAACTAGTTGTTCATCAGGAAAGTTATCATTAATAGGTAGTGGGTCATCAAGAACATTCTCTAACCTAGACAAGTTGTCTGCAACGGGGTTCTCAGCTCCCTTTCTATCAATAATATGTAAATCAAATTCTTGTAGAAAGAGAACCCACCCAATAATTCTAGGTTTAGCATATTTCTTTTCCATAAGATATTTAATAGCAACATGATCAGTGTGAATAGTTACTTTAGAATCAACAATATAGGGCCTGAACTTATCACAAGCAAACACAACTGCTAAAAATTCTTTTTCAGTAGTAGCATAATTTCTCTGGGCACTGTCTAGAGTTTTACTAGCATATTGAATAACATTTAGTTTCTTATCAACTCTTTGTCCTAGAACAACACCTACAGCATAATCGCTAGCATCACACATAATTTCAAAGGGTAAATTACAATCAGGAGGTTGAAAAATAGGTGCAGAAACCAAAGCTTTCTTAAATATTTCAAATGCTTCTACACAATCATCATCGAAGACAAAAGTAATATCTTTTTGTAATAGATTTGTCAGAGGCCTAGAGATTTTAGAAGAGTCCTTAATGAATCTCCTATAAAAACCGGCATGACCAAGGAAACTTCTTATACCTTTGATGTCCTTTGGACATGGCATCTTTTCAATTGCATTAACTTTAGCTTTATCAACTTCAATACCTCTTTCAGAAATTTTATGCCCCAAGACAATGCCTTCATTAACCATAAAGTGACACTTCTCCTAGTTCAAAACAAGACTAGTATCTTCGCATCTCTGTAAAACTCGTTCAAGGTTGCTCAAGCAATCATCAAAGGAGGATCCATAAATGGAGAAATCATCCATGAATACCTCACAAATCTTTTCACAAAAGTTAGAGAATATAGCCATCATGCATCTTTGAAAAGTAGCAGGTACATTTCATAAACCAAAAGGCACACGTCTATAAGCAAAAGTGCCGAAAGGGCAAGTAAAAGTGGTCTTTTGTTGGTCATCCACTGACACAGGTATTTGAGAGAAACCAGAGTAACCATCTAGAAAGAAAAAATGTGTATGTTTGGATAGTCTTTCTAGCATTTGATCAATAAAAGGTAAAGGGTAATGATCAGTTTTTAATAGCTTTATTTAATTTGCGGAAATCAATTACCATCCTATAACCTATAATAATTCTTTGCAGGATCAATTCATCTTTATCATTAGGAACAACAGTAATACCTCCCTTCTTACGGACACAATGGACAGGACTTACCCACGTACTATCAGCAACGGGATAGATTATACCTGCCTCTAGGAGCTTTATTATTTCCTTTCCTACCACTTCCTTCATCTTAGGGTTTAACCATCGGTTATGATCAATAACTGGTTTGGCATCTTCTTCCAACTTAATTTTGTGTTGGCATAGAGTGGGACTAATGCCCTTAAGATCATCAAGAGTATATCCAATAGCAGCACGATGCTTCTTTAGATTTTTCAATAATCTTTCCTCTTCCTGCTCTCAAACGTTAGCACTAATAATAACAGGATATATCTTATTTTCATCCAGATAAGCATATTTAAGATTATCAGGTAATGGTTTAAATTCAAACACGGGATCACCCTTGTGTGATGGAAGATCCCCTAGGATTTCAATAGGTAAGTTGTGTTTCAAAATAGGACCCTGTTTAATGAATACTTCATCTGTTTCCCTTCTTTCATTAATGAACATATCATTTTCATGATCTAGCAAATATTGTTCTAAAGGATCAGTAGGAGGCACAACAACAGAAGCAAGACCAATAATTTCATCCTTACTAGACAGTTCTTTATCATGTGGTTGTCTACGAAATTTAGCAAAATTAAACTCATGAGTCATATCATCCAAGCCAATCGTGAAAACATCTTTTTTGCAATCAATTCTAGCTTTAACAGTATTTAAGAAGGGTCTACCAAATATAATGGGACAAAAGTTATCTTGTGGGGAACAAAGAACGAGAAAATCAGCAGGATATTTAGCTTTCCCACACAAGACTTTAACATCTCTAACAATCCCAATTCGTGAAATAGTATCTCTATTGGCAAGCTTAATTGTAACATCAATATCTTCTATCTCAGCAGGCACAATATCATGCATAATTTCTTGATATAAGGAAATAGGTATTGCACTAGTACTAGCACCCATATCACACAAGCCATGATAACAATGATCTCCTATTTTAACAGAAATAACAGGCATGCCTACTACAGGTCTATGTTTCTTAGCATTAGGTTTAGCAATTCTAGCAGCTTCATCACAGAAATAAATAACATGCCCATCAATATTATCAGCCAAGAGATCTTTAACCACAGCAACATTAGGTTCAACTTGAATTTTCTCAGAGGGTTTATATGTATTAATATTGCTTTTATTGACCACAGTTGAAGTTTTAGCATGATCCTTTATCCTAAAAGGGAAAGGAGGTTTCTCAATATAAGTTGTAGGGACAATAGGATCATTATAAGTGATAGTATTTTCTTCAACTTTAATAGGTGCAACTACTTTTAGTTCAGTGCAAGGATTGTATTTAAACCACTTCTCCTTAGGGAGGTCAACATGAGTAGGAAACGATTCATAGAAAGAAGCTACTATCTCAGAGTCAAGTCCATATTTAGTGCTAAATCCACAAAAAGCATCGGTATCCATAAAAGATTTAATACATCAAACTTAGGTGTCATACCTGACTCCTTACCATTGTCGGAATCCCAATCTTCAGTGTTGCGTTTAATTCTTTCCAATAAATCCCACTTGAATTCAATAGTCTTCATCATAAAAGACCCAGCACAGGAAGTATCAAGCATGGTGCGGTTGTTGAGAGAAAGTCGAGCATAAATTTTTTGAATAACCATTTCTCTTGAGAGCTCATGATTGGGGCATGAATATAACATTGATTTAAGCCTCCCCCGAGCTTGAGCGATGTTTTCTCCTTCGCGAGGCCAAAAATTATATATGTAATTACAATCACGATGAACAAGATGCATAGATAGAACTTCTGGTGAAATTCCAACTTCAATCGTTTATAGTTCCAGGATCCCATATCATCACATAGCCTATACCATGTCAATGTGTCTCCCTTCAAAGATAAAGGGAAAACCTTCTTCTTGATAACATCCTCAGGCACACCTACAAGCTTAAATAATCCACAAACTTCATCTACATAGATTAGGTGCAAGTTAGGATGCAATGTTCCATCTCATGTAAAAGGATTAGCTAGCAGTTTCTCTACCATACCCGAAGGAATTTCAAAGTAAACATTTTCAGTAGGTTCAGTAGGTTGAGGAGAAACTCTTTGATCTACTGGTCGGGGTGAAGATACCCCAAACAAGCCCCTCAAAGGATTAGTTTCCATAGTAGTAAGTGATAGTAAATTTCAGCACACTATATAAATTTTTTCTTACCAAGTTCCACTTACCAAAGGCGCTTCACTCCCCGGCAATGGCGCCAGAAAAGAGTCTTGATGACCCACAAGTGTAGGGGATCTATCGTAGTCCTTTCGATAAGTAAGAGTGTCAAGCCCAACAAGGAGCAGAAGGAAATGACAAGCGGTTTTCAGTGGGGTATTCTCTGCAAGCACTGAAATTGTAGGTAACAAATAGTTTTGTGATAGGATAATTTGTAACGGGTAACAAGCAATGAAAGTAAATAAGGTGCAGCAAGGTGGCCCAATCCTTTTTGTAGCAAAGGACAAGCCTGGACAAGTTCTTATATGAGAAAATCACTCCCGAGGACACATGGGAATTATCGTCAAGCTAGTTTTCATCATGTTCATATGATTCGCGTTCGTTACTTTGATAATTTGATATGTGAGTGGACCGGTGCTTGGGTACTACCCTTTCTTGGACAAGCATCCCACTTATGATTAACCCCTATTTCAAGCATCCGCAACTACAAAACAAGTATTAAGGTAAACCTAACCATACCATGAAACATGTGGATCCAAATCAGCCCCTTACGAAGCAACGCATAAACTAGGGTTTAAGCTTCTGTCACTCTAGCGACCCATCATCTACTTATTACTTCCCAACGCCTTCCTCTAGGCCCAAACAATGGTGAAGTGTCATGTAGTCGATGTTCACATAACACCACTAGAGGATAGACAACATACATGTCATCAAAATATCGAACGAATACCAAATTCACATGACTAATTATAGCAAGTCTTCTCCCATGTCCTCAGGAACAAACGTACTACTCACAAATCATATTCATGTTCATTATCAGAGGGGTATTGATATTAATTAAGGATCTGAACATATGAACTTCCACCAAATAAACCAACTAGCATCAACTACAAGGAGTAATCAACACTACTAGCAACCTACAGGTACCGATCTGAGGTTTTGATACAAAGATTGGATACAAGAGATTAACTAGGGTTTGCGAGGAGATGGTGTTGTTGAAGATGTTGATGGAGATTGACCCCCTCCCGATGAGAGGATCGTTGGTGATGATAATGGTGATGATTTCCCCCTCCCAGAGGGAAGTTTCCCCGGTAGAACAGCTCCGCCGGAGCCCAAGATTGGTTCCGCCAAGGTTCCGCCTCGCTTATGATTTTTTCCAGGGTAAAGACCCCATATAGCAGAAGATGGGCACCGGAGGCCTGTCAGGGGGCCCACAAGGCAGGGGGCGCGCCCTAGGGGGGTGGGCGTGCCCCCACCCTCGTGACCAGGGTGTGGGCCCCCTGACACTGATTCCTTCGCCAGTATTTTTTATTAAATCCAAAAATGACTTTCGGGGAGTTTCAGGACTTTGGAGCTGTGCAGAATAGGTCTCTAATAGTTGCTCCTTTTCCAGCCCAGAATTCCAGCTGCTGGCATTCTCCCTCTTTATATAAACCTTGTAAAATAAGAGAGAATAGCCATAAGTATTGTGACATAACGTGTAATAACAGTCCATAATGCAATAAATATTGATATAAAAGCATGATGCAAAATGGACGTATCAGCATGCTAGTTTCATCTTGATCATATGTTCATCTCATGCTCGTAGTGTTCTAGTGGTATCATGTTCATGTTGTTCATGCCATGTTGTTCTGATAATATCATGATTAATCCCTGGTTAACCTGTAATTGTCATGTCGTTGTTTGTCTTGATTGCTCTTGGTTGCTATGAGCTTGCAAGTACATTTCAATGTACTGACCTGGCGTGTCATGCCAGTTTGCAAGTCATGCCAGATTTGATTACTTGTTTGCCATGGATTCCTTGTTTGCGAGCTAGGATAAGCATTCCAGCCAGAGTCCCAGCAGAGTGGAGTTCATCACTGTCGTCGTTGTTCCACTGCTAGAGTTATTCCCCTGCTTCGTGTTGTTCTGCTGCTTGTATAGAGCAACCGAGGCCGGTGTAGTGTCGTTGTGCCGATGTAATCCCCTTGTACAAAATATAGACTGTAATAAAGAGCTGATATGTTCTATGATAAGCAGTCCCGTATTCCAGAAGACTTCTCGATCTCTGGGCTGGAATACGGGGCGTTCCGGTTTCTCTGAGTCGTGGTGCCATAACGCTTGGTATCAGACCAGGTCTAGCTCTAGGACGCCCTAGTCCGCGTGAGCATTAGATTGCGGTAGTATAGAGCCTGGTTGGTTTGTTGCACTTGATTGCTGCATTTGTTTGTTGCATAGCATGCATATAGACTCATTATCTTGTCACTAACAATTAATCTTGTGAGTGTAGGTGGCATCGGTTTCGATCCACTACCTACACCCTCCTTCCTAGCATGCCTGCTCTTCGGTGTTTGGCGTCATCTCTGTCCCAGCGGAGTGATGCCCTAGTACCAAGTGTTCCAGACACCATTTGCAGGAGTTATGCTCAGGTATCATTTCAATATCTTTTCGCCATCCACCCATATTATTTCGGTAATAGACTTGTCTCTATCCCGAATCGTGCCCTCCATCTCATCCATCTGGCAACCCTTACTGATCTTTGTTATCAGAAGAGGGCAATGCCAGCAAGCCCTGTTTTCCATCGCTATCTTGCCTTGTCATCCCATTTTTTGGACGTGTACGGTTCCTTTCGTACGCTTGATGATGATGTGGTCGTGACCTTTGTGTCTTGCTACATGATCACCATGCCCGTCCTTGCCTCCGTGATCAGCCAGATGTAATCGGTGTTCAGCCAGTGCTTGATGTAGCCTTGGTTACACCAACCCTTTCCACACATGGATTTCATTTTCATGCACACCATCACAGCATAATAGACCATAATATCGGAGTTCGCGCGAGATTTGTGTGCTTAAGCGTGCCTGGCATTATTTATATTATTGTGTGAGTAGCAGTAATATGTGATGATTGCCTGACATTATTTATATTATTAGTATGCTTGTGTGCTTTTGTTTTCATCATTTCTTTTGCTTCTCTCTTTGGGTCTTCAGTGTTACATATATTCCCCTTATTAAAGTTGCTCATCAACCACACCGGACCCGAAGAGTCAGCAAGGAATTCAAGTATTTAGAAGCTCAACTAAATAGAATGGAATTACCAGCAGACTGTAGTGAAATTGGGAGTATATCGTCTGAATGCAAAAGAAATCCCGGATGGACTGTCAGTATCAAGTTTTCATTAGTGTGCACCCCTCCCAACAGTACGGATAATCAAGTTTTCCTCAACGTGCACTCTTCATAGCAGAAATGATCAAATCAGCAAGAAGATAAGCTATGTGCAAGACCAACAGTGCAGTTTCAGTCAAAGGTATGGGTCATATGCAAGGTTTGATTCTTCGTCGAGGATGATTTTGAAACATGATATGCCTGGAAGAAAGCAAGCATGTGCCATATACTCAGAAAGGAGGATACTCCAGCAAAACCCCGTTTCATACAAGGAATCAATAGTAGAAATATTAAGATGGTATTTATATGTGATGATTGGTCTACATATCACAATAATAAGCTTCTGGTGTAAGCAACCCAGTCTTCCCTCACAAGCTGCCAGAGAAGCTTCCAAGGCAAGATTCCACTATATTCCTCAGTACGATACATGGATGACTTCCCGTGCAAGGTACCCTATCTTCTTCAGTAAGCAACCACAAAATCTTCCGGCATTCGGGACCGAGTCCTTCCCCAACCAGTCTTTAAGGGGGGAAGCTTCTGAAGCACGGTACCCAGTCTTCCTCAAAAAGCTGCCCCAATGAAAGCTAGCACAAGCCATCCAATCTCCCTCGGTACGACATTGGTACAAGATATTACACCATGAGTTGGCAGCATTTGGCGGTGCTTCTCGGGAATCAGATCCGCAACAGTTTGGGTTAGAAGCAAGAATCAGTCAGAACACACGTCTGCCTCGGGAATCAGATTCTCGTATATATGTGGTAAGCGTACCACCAAGGTCTTGCAATCCACTCCGACGAGGATCTGACAACCACGTGAGGATTGCTAAGATAAGAAAGCAAGTATACACCATAGTGTGAAAAAGGATTATGAAGGTTGACGACATCAGTGAGCTCAATACAAGTACCTGTGAACCTAGAATATGATCCTGATGAGCCCTTGTCTTCTTTCTCCAGTAAAGGCACCACGCTTGTAATCTGAGCTGTTTTTGGCCCTCTGAGGTGGATGCCGATTTTATTTTTCTCTATTCAACAACTGTCACGAGTTCTGAGCTGCTTTCCGACCATATCGTATAGATGTTGAGTTTCTTTTTGGTGACAGTGGCCCTATGCCTTGAGCTGCTTATTACTATCTTAGGGAACTGCCACTTTCTTCTTATCAACACAATCACCTGCTTTGAGCTGCTTTTCGGCCGTCTTGAGTCGTGGTTGAGTTATTTTAGTAATGTCCCAGATCTGAGTTGTAAAGACCATTCTGGTGGCTACTGATTTATTTGCCGATTTCTTGCAAGGGTTCGGATGATCATTTCTCTACGGTCAGAATGTGAGAGGTGATGAACCTACCATTTAAATGATGTTACCATGTCAGGAGATGAGGATAAAAGTATGCATGTCGAAATATTCCCCTGACAGTACTTATGGTCCCACAAAGAATATAAATATGGTTAAGCTCCTTCCAGCAAAGACTCCAGAACAAGAAAAACAAGAATGAAGGAGTAAAACCGGTGATGCAGGTATAAAAATTGTTGCACGAACCACATGGTGTAGATATCCCAGACAGTTTGGGTCAGCATTGATCACCATGAATATTTACCCAAGGGGTCTACTCAATTTTGGTAAGGAGCCCATATCCCGACCACCCGCTCAGTTAACAGTATATGCTCAGATTTGTCCGTATCGAATATCTGGGTCTGTCGAACCAGACCAAGGGGCCATTCAACGGTTTGACCTGAGTGACCCTGGTAAAGCATCACACATCCTACTATCCCCATGGACATATCGACAAAATGAATAATCAGGATGAAAATAACCGTCTTGAGGCATGTGTCCTCACTTATGAGGATCATCAGAGGATAGCCTGGCATGAATAAAATTCTTCTGCCAAAACCACTATCAGTCTAGTCTGCGGATACTATCATATAAGGTCGTACCCCTTTTTGCTAGCCAAGACAAACATTTGGTACGGATCTAACACTCCAGACACTGAAGACACTCAAGATGATTCAGAAACTTCCGCGAGAAATCAGTATCAGTCAGAAGAACAATTATGATCCACAACACTGTTTTGAACCCCAAGGACCTATAGTTAGTTGAGAAACCCAATGCAGGGAGTAAAAAAGCTTGGGTGTTCATCAGGAAAATCTGATCACCACTTCATGGAAAGTTGTCAGTGATGGATGACACATCCACCGGAACTCACTCTTGGATTTGTGAGACGGGCATATATCTCAGTCATGATAAGTTATCACACTCAGCTAAGTCAGCAGATAAAGAAATAATTGGGGCCAGTAGAAGCACGAACCTGTGAGGTAAGATCTGTCAGGATTTGGATACAGTCAAGCAAACCGCCCCAGAGCCAGGCAGTCTCGTCATATGAAAGTCAGTGCGAACATACAATAAAGGAAAAAGGATACCCGAGTTGGAAACAGTTTCCTTAAGTCAGTATATTCATACTTGTTCCCTGAGCAACCAAATCTCGAGGACGAGATTTCTTTAAGGGGGGAAGGTTTGTCACAGCCCGATTTTTGGCCCTTTCTTTTTCTTTTGTTTTTCTGAGATTTTTGCTTGAGATTTCTTTTTCCGTGGCTTTGTGGTCTGGAAACAGAAGAAGATGCCCCCTTCTTTGTTTCCAGAGTGGCTTGTCATCCTCAAACCCTCCCCAACACATTGCCATTCTCATCCTAGCCCAATCCCAATATTCCTTTGCTAGAAAATATTTATTTTTCATTAAAGGAATAACCATGTCTGCCCTTGGTTGTGAAGCAACCTATATTTCCATCTCTCCTAAAATTCCCAAATAATTCTCATAAAAAGTTTGGGTCATATCTTCATCTAATATGGAAAAACTTTTCATTGCCATGTTCAAAAATATTCCACCAATAATTATTTTCCTATTCTCCCCTAAATAGCACTTTGTGAAGCAAGTGATATTTATCTTTGCTCATTTGACCCCAAACTTTTTGGACATATTTTCTTGTTCAAATAATTGCCTCGTGCTAAAATTCAACTTCATTTGCCAAGCCGATCTTCCTCAGTTATTTTTCAAAGTTCCTGTCTGAGGGAAGCCTTTGTGAAGGAAGTACTAGCTAGGGTTATCCAAATAAGTTTATATTTTGCACACTCCTTCATATGCTCATATAATACCAATCCTTCAATTTTCAGCTCCATCCAACCCTCTATGTGAGCACATGATCAAATCTATGATTCTAGGAATATTTTCAGGTGGTGAAGCAAGTATATTTTATATTGCTTCATTAATTCTGAGAAATTACCAGATCATGCTCCTAACCAAATAAGTTCTCTCCAGCAAATTTGGGATCATTTACTTAAGCCATTTGATCACCAAAATTATTTCTAGATTCTGAACAGAGAGGATGTTTTTGACATAAGTACCATTTTGGTGAATCCAATTGGTATGAAATCTTTACAACATCATTATATGTCCAAATCATCATGCCTTGCAAAATTTGAGCTCAAGTTAATACTCCATGTGAGAGCATCATCCTAATCTTGTTTCTGGACCTAAATTGCATTTGCAAAGCAACTATATTCAGTTGTGGTCCAATTATCTCCAAAACCTCCAGGATTATAGTCCTTCCTATCCTAAACCTACCAAAAAACTTATTTGGCCCTTAGCATCTCTCTGTTGATCACATTGGCTTGATCAAGTTTGCAACAGTAAACTTTAGAGGGCCATTACCACTTAACCAATCGGTCTTTGATCGAGTAACCACCTCAGTTGCAACATACCCTAGAGGGACTCCACCCTAGACATCAATTGGCCGACCGTGTGGCACGGTGTGTACTAGTGCACGCGGTGATTACAGGCTTTGGCATGTCATGCACGCACTCTCCTATCGTTGGCCGTGTCTAGGATGTCTTATAGCTTTGTCCACTCCTCCTCTTGTCGTCTTCGCGCGCGTGAGCCTGTCCAACAGGTTTCCCATGCCATCGCCTTCTCCCTGGACCCATCTCCCCATCTGGCAGCTTCTCCGTCAGCGCTCGTCACAGCGCACCCACGGCTGAGCTATAGCTGACTATGGATTTAAAGCATTCGGCCGCTTCTTCCTCCTGTACCCTCGACCCTTTCCGCCCTGAGAGCTCTGCGGCTTGTCCTCTCCCCCCCCCTCATCGTGTTCCCGTGCCTCCCTACGACTGATGAGTATCGCGAGAGCGTTGGCCAGACCCCCGCGGCAGACCCGAGCCTGTGCCCCTTGCCCCGCCTATTTAAGCTCCTCCCCGAGCCCCTCCGAGCAATCCAAGATCCTCCTCATCCTCCTAGAACCCCTCCCTACCAATCCGTCGAGCTCGAAGATGCCTGAGGGAGTCCTGGATTAGGGGGTATCCGGACAGCTGGACTATATCCTTTGGCCGGACTGTTGGACTATGAAGATACAAGATTGAAGACTTCGCCCGTGTCCGGATAGGACTCTCCTTTGCGTGGAAGGCAAGCTTGGCGATTCGGATGTATAGATCTCCTTCTCTGTAACCGACTCTGTGTAACCCTAGCCCCCTCTGGTGTCTACATAAACAAGAGGGTTTAGTCTATAGGACAGGAACAATCATAATCATAGGCTAGCTTCTAGGGTTTAGCCTCTACTATCTCGTGGTAGATCAACTCTTGTAATACTCATATCATCAAGATCAATCAAGCAGGAAGTAGGGTATTACCTCCATCGAGAGGGCCCGAACCTGGGTAAACATCATGTCCCCAGCCTCCTGTTACCATTAGCCTTAGACGCACAGTTCGGGACCCCCTACCCAAGATCTATCGGTTTTGACACTGACATTGGTGCTTTCATTGAGAGTTCCACTGTGTCGTCGCTATAAGGCTCGATGGCTCCTCCAATCATCAGCAACGATGTGATCCAGGGTGAGACTTTTCTCCCCGGGCAGATCTTCGTATTCGGCGGCTTCGCACTGCGGGCCAACTCGCTTGGCCATCTAGAGCAAATCGACAGCTACGCCCCTGGCCATCAGGTCAGATTTGGAGACTTGAACTACACGGCTGATATTCCGGAGACTTGATCTTTGACGGATTCGAGCCTGTGTCAGCAGCGCCGAAGAGTCACAACGTGCATGAATTGGATCTGCCCTCAGACGGTATTCGGACTATCGCACCTGCAGCTGCCCCGACCTTTAATCTGGAGTAGACCGCGCCCTCAGAGGATGGGTGGATGGACCCCGCCACGGAGACCGAACACTCATCAGCGTTGGAGCCGAACACAGGCTCCACCTCTAAGGAAACCTGTGTCACTGGACCCCCGGACTTATCTTCGGTCTCAGGTTCAGGACCGCGTACGTCCGTGCCTGTCGAATCTGATTGGGCACCGATCATGGAGTTTACCACCGTGGATATCTTCCAACACTCACCCTTGGGTGACATGCTAAATTAATTGAGGTCTCTCTCTTTATCAGGAGACTCTTGGCCGAACTATGTCTGGCTCTAGTGGGAAGCGGACGATGAAGGAATTCAGAACCCACCCACCACCCACTTAATAGCCACTGTCGATGACTTAACCGACGTGCTCGACTTTGACTCCGAAGACATCGACGGTATGGACGACGATGTAGGAGAAGAACAGGAACCACCGCCCACCGGGCGCTAGACAGCCACCTCACCATATGATATATATATATGGTGGATACCCCAAAAGAAAACAGTGGCGAAGAGGCAACAAAGAATAACCCCTCAGGGAAGCAGTCAAAGCATGGGCGTCATCGGCGCCGCTCTAAGCCCCGCCACAGCAATGCCAGCACAGGAGACGATAGCAATCCGGATGGTGCCGACGATGAATACAACCCCGAACAGCCTAACTTCGAGCAGGCCGAACAGGAGGATGAGCAAGCTAGCCCAGATGAACAAGCAACGGACGAAGACTTGGAGGACGACCATTATATGCCTCTCTCCCACGACAAGATGAGCCTCGGCGACGATGAATTTGTCGTGCCTAAGGATACCATCAAGAAGGAGCGCTTCAAGCGTGGGCTTATAGCCACTGCAAAAAGCCTGAAGAAGAAACAACAGCAGCTCCAAGTTGATCAAAATGTGCTAACAGACAGATGGACCGAGGTCCTGGCAGCCGAGGAATACAGACTCGAGCGCCCAACCAAAAGTTACCCGAAGCGCAGGTTGCTACCTCAACTTGAAGAGGAGGCGCTAGAGCCTACAATACCAGCGCAGAACGAGGCTGACCGGCCACCTCATGGCCGAGACAAAGCGGCGTTTAAGCCCGAACACTAGCCCGCACCCCATTGCCAATATACTATGGCCAGGGGCTACACGCAAGACATGCGAGACGTATTAGGAAACAAAGCAGGATAGCCAAGATCGATCTACGGATCGTAGGGGCGCGCCACAATGCATGAAGATAATCGTCGCGTCGGATACACTAAAAATAAGTCTGGCCAGGCCGAATACAACAGACCAGACTCATTCGAACTGCGTCGAAACATAGCCCGGCATAGAGGCATCAAACACCCCCTATGCTTCACCAACGAAGTAATGGATCATGAATTACCAGAACGGTTTAAGCCCGTAAACATTGAATCATATGATGGTACAACAGACCCCGCAGTATGGATCGAAGATTTCCTTCTCCACATTCACATGGCCCGTGGTGACGATCTACAAGCCATCAAGTACCTCCCACTTAAGCTCAGGGGACCAGCTCAGCATTGGCTGAATAGCTTGCCGGCAAATTCCATCGGCAGTTGGGAGAACCTGGAAGACGTATTCCTTGACAACTTCCAGGGCACTTGCGTGCAACCACCGGACGCTGATGACCTAAGTCACATAACCCAATACCCCGGGGAGTCAGCCAGGAAATTCTGGACTCGATTCTTAACTAGAAAGAACCGAATCATCGACTGTCCGGATGCCGAGGCCCTAGTGTCCTTTAAGTATAACATCCGTGACGAATGGCTAGCCCGACACCTCGGCCAGGAGAAGCCGAAGTCCATGGCAGCCCTCATGACACTCATGACCCGATTTTGTGTGGGCGAAGATAGCTGGTTGGCTCGTAGCAACAACACAGCAAGCAATCCTGGCACATCAGTGGCCAGAGATAGCAACGGCAAACCTCGACGCAACAAACATAAGCGTCACAAAAACAATAATGACGCCAAAGACACGGCAGTCAATGTCGGATTCCGTGGCTCTAAGTCCGGTCAGCGGAAAAAGCCACTTCAAAAGAGTAATTCGGGCCCATCCTGCCTGGACCGTATACTTGACCGCCCATGCTAGATTCATGGTACCCCAGAAACGACAGCCGATCATACCAATAGAGAATGCTGGGTCTTCAATCAAGCCAGCAGGTCAGGCGCCGAAAACAAGGGGCACAAGTTTCAAAGCGATCAAGACGACGAGGAGCACAGACCACCGAACAAAAGAGGGCAAAAGCAATTTCCCCCACAAATCAAAACGGTGAACACGATAAACGCCGTCCATATCCCCAAATAGGAATGGACGTGCACTTTTTGGGACGTCGACTTAATAGAGCAAGTCGCCCCACAGTATAAAAATACGGCCGATCACTTTCGATCATACAGAACGTCTGGCCAATACCAACCAGGGCAATTCAGCCGCACTTATCCTTGACCCAATAGTTTCTGGGTTCCACTTCATGCGAGCCCTTATGGGAGGAGGTAGCAGTCTAAACTTACTGTATCAGGACACAATGCGCTAGACGGGTATTGATCGCTCAATGATCAAACCCACTAAAACCTCCTTTAAAGGTGTCATACCAGGTGTGGAGGCCGGTCGTATAGGCTCCATCATTCTGGTGGTAGTCTTCAGATCACCAAACATAACCGTACCTAAGAGTTAGTCTTCGACATTGTCCCTCTTTGTAGTGATCATCACACGCTGCTGGGGCAAACCGCATTGACTCGATTCAACATGGTACCACACTGCACCTATGGCAAGCTCAAAATGCTCGGTCGGCGTGATGTAATCACAATTCAGGGCAAGGCCGAACTCCACCTCGGCACCGAAGAGTATACCGCCACTTTAACGACAGAAGCAGCGAGTGGTGCCTTCCAATCGAACCTTGATTCGATGGCCACACTCCCGGACACCGATAAAGAAGTCCGATCTACTTCACGGCATGATAGCTCGGCTCGACCGGGGCTCAACTAAACACTCTGGCATATGTTGGGAAGGGCCACATCCCGCGGCTCAACCGCTCCGTGGCACACAAATGTTTCTAAGCATTCTCTTTGCAGGGTCGCTTTCGCATAGGACAGGACTGGCAACCGGGAATAATCTTGGATGCACAAGGGAATCCCTAGATGTTCCCCTCGAAGACAATCCGGATACACTCCGGCTCCGCACACAGCTCCTTCCCGCCTGATCTCAGCAGGTTCTGCCATCACATTTCTTTTTATAAACTTACTTTTACTCATACGCCTAGACATATTGCTCTAAATTTATATGATGCTTCTCTGCTATCATTTCTTATTGACACCTTTCGTCATAACGGCATCCGTACACCGTGTCATGCCTTAAACACGCCAGGGGCTTCTTTGTACCCATAACATGGCACTAAAGTCCGACCACCTTCTTTGTCGTTCGGCACCCCGAACTTATAGCATTATATGCATCAGCTCTGAATCATGTCTTGGGCCAATAGTTGGGTTTGCCCGGCTCCCATGTTTTGGTACCTTATGTTCCGCTATATCGGCTAAGGTAGCACTGGGAGAACTACTATGATTGTGTCCCGGTTCTTCCGGACGAGCACCTCAGTAGAGAAAGCCGAAAACTAATTGTAATGATACGACGAGAGCTGGTCAGCTGTTCGAGAGGTTGACAAATCTTTAAAGATTTATTCTGCATAATGCCATAAGCAATGCAGCGCGCGATGGAATGGTTTTTCTCCCGATCAGGTGCTTATAGAGCCCCTCGTGCGGTCATTTGAACACCAGGGGCTGCGCCGACCATACTTATGACAAACTCCTATGGCTAAGTGAGAGTGATAAAGCCCTATAGTCTGATTGCCTGGTTTATTGTGCTGAACACCTCCTTCAAGGACACAAAAATGGGAGATAGAGTGCTCAGGTTTATCCCGAACACCCGCGTACTTCCTACGTGGGGGCAGAAGCCGACGACTGGCCAACTCTTAGGATTAATATATTTCAAAACGGCCGCACAGGATGAAAAACTTTTACATAAATAGGCAATAAACAATATAAATGACCTTTTTTAGCACTACAAAGGACAAGCATGACCGTACTCATGAAAATATAATGTCTTTGGTGCATTCCTCCACCACAAGGCGGGCTCCTTTCAGGACACTATCATAATATAATTCGGGCTTGCGGTGCTCATTCCCCTCCGGCGGTCCCTCGGTCATCAGCTTTTCCGCATCTAGCTTTCTCGAGTGCACTTTTGCGCGAGCGAAGGCCATCCGCGCACCCTCCATACAGACTGGCCGCTTAATGACTTCGAGTCGAGGGCAGGAACTCACCAGCCGCTTCACGAGCCCGAAATAACTGCTTGGAATTGGCTCGGCAGGCCATAGTCGGATAATCAAATCCTTCATGGCTAGTTCGGCCGCCTTGTGCAGTTCGATCAGCTGATTTAGCTAACGGTTAATGGCACCGGATAATTCGGCGCCAAATACTGCGACCAAAAGAGCTTCTCCGGAATCTTATTTTCTTCGGCTCGGTAGAATTGGGCGGCATCAGATATGCTACATGGCAGCTCCGCAGACACCCCTGGAGATATTAGAATTCAATTTAACAACTTCATTTTCTCCTTTCACAAAATAAATACCACTTTGCATGAGCAAAAGCCTTACCAGCCACAATCTTCCTCGCCTCCTAAATTTCCTTTAGAGCACCTTGGGCTTCTTCCCGAGTATTATTTGCGGATTGGAGAGCTTGGGCGAGTTTGGATTCTTCCCTGATAACTCATGCTCCAAAGTCTCGGTTTTCCTCACGGCATCCTGAAGCTCTCGTTCAGCTTCAATGACCCTGGCCTCGTGTTTCTCGCAAAGAGCCTGCTCCGCGGCTGCCTTCTTTTCGGCTTCGACCACAACCTTCTTAAGCGCCTCAATTTCGGCCATCGCCCCTAGAGCGCACAATACAAATACTTTCATCAGGCACACTTATTCATTTGTGCTGAACAGAACAAGGTTTTGGCATACCTCGGTTGTCCTCAAACTGCTTCTTCACTAGGCCAAGTTCTTCTTCGGCCCGCTCCAGACTCTGCCTCAGTCTGGATACTTCCACAGTATGGGAGGCGGCAGTCGCTACAGACGCCTGGTTATAAAGGAAGGGATATATGTCATCAACTGAGTCTCCTGCAAACAAAATTTTGATCCTCTGTCCGGTACTTTATTTCATCGAACAGCATATCAGGGGCTACTATCCATATTATGACAATCTTCAAACCTCATAAAACATACCTCAAAGACTTTTATAAGGTTGATGCAGGATTCATTCAGCCCACTTTCAGCGGACTGGATCTTCTCAATCACCGCACCCATAAGGGCGCGATGTTCATCGATGATGGAAGCACTTCTTAGCACTGCCGATAAGCTGCCCTGCACCTCTGGTTGGACAGAGGTTGTCGGTGGAGCAGGCACACCCCCTCCAGCCGAGGAAGGCTGCCTGCCTGACTCTGGAGCCTTAAAAGTCTCCGGGACCTTGTCCGGCTATGGGCCGAATTCACGATCGCCCCCGCCGTTGACTCAAAGGAGCCGTCGCTCCCATATGCATGTACGGCCACTGAAGTTTGGCCTCCCTGATCCGGGTCCTTCTAGGACGACACCTCGGTGCCATCCTATGTTTAGGGCAAGGGGCCTTTGGGGGTGTCTCGCTCTCTAGGGCGACCGAGCTCAATGAGTCCTCCGACGAGGACTGTTCGGTGTGGGGCCTCGCCGGACTGTAAAAATTTTGGTGCAAATTATAATATTATGCCTTAATAAATCCTAGACGCATAGGAGAGTTCGGATTTCGTGTACTCACGAGTTTACCAGGGGCTAGGCCCTGGAATCCCACTCCGGACTGCTATCGGCAGAAGTAGCGGAAGGGGGGTTTTCCCCCTCTTAGGCGATCCAGCCTCCAGGGATGAAGAGGTCGTCCTTTTCTTTCTTCCCCTTACGAGGGATTCATCTTCCTCCTTCTCCTCGTCCTCTTCAGAGGCAGAATGGGCATTGGATTCTTTGGATTTTGTGTCCGAATCGCAACGGCGATGAAGGCTACCCCTGGTATCCTTGGCCTCCTTCTCAGCCTTCTTATCCGGCACCTTGTAAGGCGCCGAGACCAGCATCTTCATCAGAAGCAGGCCGGCCGGTTCTTCCGGCTATGGGGTCGGACAGTGGATCCGCCCCGCCTTCTTCATCCAGCCCTAGGAGAATTATGGGAAGCATATTAAGCATCTTCCTCAGAATATGTGAATGAAACATATGAATTGTCAGACATGGCAATGACTTACCGGACTTGCAGGGCGGGACAGTTTGTGCCCGCGGTCCTCAGCAGAGTCCGGCCACGATTTGCCGGACTTAAAGAGCACCTTACAAATGTCCTCATGCGTGGAACCATAGAGCGCCCGCAGGGTCTGGAGCTCGGCCGGATCATACTCAAATAAATTGCAAGCCCGGTTCTGGCGGGAAGAATCCGACGACCTAACATCACCTAGACTACATCGACGAGCTTGATGTTCTTGTCTTCCACACCTTGGACGCATGTCTGGAGTACCGACAGTTCGTCGGACAAAGACCAATTCAGGCCCTTCTTGGGCCAGGACGTCATCTGCAGGGGAACTCCGGATCAGAATCCGGGAGCAGCGGCCCACTTTCTGCCGCGCGGCTCCGTGATATAAAACCACTGCTGCTGCCACTCCTTGACGGAATCATTGAAAGTGACTGCTGGCCATATGACCTTGGGCATCTTGCTCACCATGGCGCCTATGCACTCGGTGTGTTCGCCATTTACTACTTTGGGCTTTACATTGAAAATCTTCAGCCGTAAGCCGAAGTGTGGCGAGATGCGGAGAAAGGCCTCGCACACGACGATACGTCGAGATATTGAGGAAAGAACTAGGGGACAGATCGTGAAAATCGATCCCATAATAATACATGATGCCGCGAACGAATGGGTGAAGGGGAAACCCTAGCCCGCAGACAAAATGGGGGAGGAATACAACCCTCTCGTGGGGTTCCGGAGTAGGGACGATATGTCCCGCCGTCGGAAGATGGTGGCCAATTTTCATGGCCAGGTACCCGGCCTCCCGAAGCTTTTTGATATCCTTCTCCTGGACGGTAGAGGCCATCTATTTGCCTCCTGCTCCAGATTCAGACATTTCTGGAAGACCTCTTTGGGTGGAGAAGACGAACGCTTGGGCACTAGAACTCAAGTGAAAGGAAAAGTATGAGTAAAAGGCATGGGTGAGAAAAAGGGGTCCTTATCTCTTTATACAGGCGGCAGGAACCGTGCGCCTTTCCACTTGCCTGGTAAAACTCACTTGTTCTCCAGGCGCCACGATTAATGGAGCGGTTGGGTTACCCATACCCGTATTGATGAGAATCCCGCGATAAGGGGGCACGATCTCTGCTTCGACAATACGTGCCCAAAAAACCGCCTCGCGATATGCGTAGTAGCTGGTTGAGAAAAATGGTTCGGATGATGACCGGGCCACGGCGTGATGTCACGCTAGGAGAAGCTGTTAGCAGATTGGATTTGTGGAATATTATGCTCTCTATGGTGGTATGTGGGATTTATTTTACAGAGCCAGACACGATTCATGTGTTCGAAGTTTATCTTGGAGTATTCGGAGATGGAACCCACCTTGCAACACCGAAGACAATCTGCGTGCCGGACTCATAGTCATTGAAGCCAAGTTCAGGGGCTACTGAGGGAGTCCTGGATTAGGGGGTATCCGGATAGCTGGACTATATCCTATGGCCGGACTGTTGGACTATGAAGATACAAGATTGAAGACTTCACCCCGTGTCCGGATAGGACTCTCCTTTGCGTGGAAGGCAAGCTTGGCGATTCAGATGTATAGATCTCCTTCTCTGTAACCGACTCTGTGTAACCCTAGCCCCCTCCAGTGTCTATATAAACCGGAGGGTTTAGTCCGTAGGACAGGAACAATCATAATCATAGGCTAGCTTCTAGGGTTTAGCCTCTACGATCTCATGGTAGATCAACTCTTTTAATACTCATACCATCAAGATCAATCAAGCAGGAAGTAGGGTATTACCTCCATCGAGAGGGCCCAAACCTGGGTAAACATCGTGTCCCCAGCCTCCTGTTACCATTAGCCTTATACGCACAGTTTGGGACACCCTACCCGAGATCCGCCGGTTTTGACATCGACAATGCCCCATGCCCTCCCTTTGTTGCTTCATCCGCCGGCGAGCCCCGCCTCGATTCCGGCAACCCAGCCTCCCTTTCCTTCTCCTTCCACCACCAATCACCCCACCGAGCTCCGGCGAGCCTCCCAGTAGCCTCACTCCATCCTCTTCCCCAGCAGAGCACTGTTCCCCTCTCCTCCCGAAGACCTCCTCTATCACAGTCCCAATGGTGGCCATTACCGAGCTCTCCGGCGTCTTCCACGGACGGGAATGGATCGACCTGGTCCTCTTGAGCGATTTGGTAGGTCGCACGTCCCGATGGTGGTCAGATGTGCCGGCAATCACCCTCGGGGCGAGCTGCTCCCTTTGCCATCGCGCACCCGAGCAGGAGATTGAAGAAGGTCGGCAGGCAGGCCCCTCCCTACGTGACCCCACCTAGCAGACTCACAACGCCCGGCCCCGCCCTTGCCAGCGTGGCAAGTGGAGGCGTGTTCCCGTGAAGTGCGTTTTCTCATGAGTAAGACATAATCTCTGGTATTACGCTTCTTTCTTCTGAAAGCGTATTATCCCTCTACTTTAGCCCGAAATGTGTTTTCTCTATTCTGAAGGCGTAATCTGAGAAATATGTTTTCTGCTTTGTCCTCCAGGGGCTTGTTTGTAGAGTTATTTTTACATATTGGTCACTGAACTTCGTCGGTTTATAACTTTTTGCTTGAGACTCCGAATGAGGTGAATCCAATGCCCACGTCTTCGTCTCGTCGAGCCCATTCTGTTGGAATCATTTTCATTATGTTTATAATTCTGAAAATGACCTTGATGCCCTTGCCCCTAATCAGCCCCCTCTGAGGAAGTAACCTTTCTAGCAATTCTTTCCACGATCGTTCCGCACTTCTCCCCGGTGCATTCTTCATCCCCAGCCACAACACCCACTTGCATGATATACATGCACAAGCCATGGTTTTGAACTTCAACATTGAATAACATTATGTTTGTTTATCTGCAACTGCTAGTGTTGTTTCGGTAATGCTTATAGATATGTGTTCACTTTCGTGCTATGTTTTTGTGCACCTGGTAATCATGTTCTACTCGCTAGTATTGCTTTCGTATGACATGCTTTGTAGTAGTACATGTTGGTGTTGGTAGTGTTCATCGGTGCATGATTACCGTCTGTTGCCGAGTACCGTTGTTATGCATGTTCCTTTGCATATAATGGTTAAATGCTTACTTGGTAGTATTCTTGATATGCTCTTGCATGATATTTCTTGTTGATGGTAATGGTCATGCTATGTTTCTGAGTAGTGGATGCCTGTGATGTTCATGCAAGTCCGTATGCCTTGCTCAGTCGGATATATGATTCATTGTTGTTAATATGTTAAGAAGTGATGTTGCACATCCATGCTTATGTTGAAATCATGCTCATGCATTGTAGTTGCATCGTGTTATATTGTATGGCTCAGCATATTGCATTCAAGTTTAAACAGACTTAATTGAACTTGAAATACTGTTGGCTGAGTCATGGTGCCACCATATCAAGCTGACAACTACAACCACATTTGCCTTTTATGGGAAGTTCCTAACTAGTCTACTGTCATGCCTCTCACCGGTGCCTCCAACAAGGGAAGGTTATGTGCGGGCTCTACCTTGGCCGGGTAGGACGGCATCAGCCTTGTGTGTCCGTTGTTCTTGTATGGATCCATATCCCCGTTTGGGACCGTATATTGTTTTGCCACAACGATGGTCGTTGATGCCTTTGGTAGGCTGACACGTCTCCAACGTATCTATAATTTTTGATTGTTCCATGCTATTATATTACATGTTTTGGATGCTTACGGGCTTTACTCTACACTTTTATATCATTTTTGGGACTAACCTACTAACCAGAGGCCCAGCCAGAATTGCTGTTTTTTTGCCTATTTCAGTATATCGAAGGAAAGGGATATCAAACGGAGTCCAAATGGAATGAAACCTTTGGGAGCGATCTTTTTGGAACAAACGCAATCCAGGATACTTGGAGTGGACGTCAAGAAGCAGCCGAGGAGGCCACGAGGGTGGCCGGTGCGCCCAGTAAGGGTGGGCACGCCCCCTGCCTCGTGGGCCCCTTGTGGCTCCCCTGACCGACTTCCTTCTCCTATATATATCTATGTACCCCGGAAACATCCAGGAGCACCACGAAAACCTAATTCCACCGATGCAATCTTCTGTATCCGCGAGATCCCATCTTGGAGCCTTCGTCGGTGCTCCGCCGGAGGGGGAATCGACCATGGAGGGCCTCTCCATCACCACCAAGGCCTCTTTGATGAGTTGTGAGTAGTTTACCATAGACCTTCGGGTCCATAGTTATTAGCTAGATGGCTTCTTCTCTCTCTTTGATTCTCAATACAAAGTTCTCCTTCTTCTCTTGGAGATCTATTCGATGTAACTCTTTTTGCTGTGTGTTTGTCGAGATCCGATGAATTGTGGGTTTATGATCAAGTTTATCTATGAGAAATATTTGAATCTCCTCTGAATTCTTTTATGTATGATTGGTTATCTTTGCTAGTCTCTTCGAATTATCACTTTGGTTTGGCCTACTAGATTGATCTTTCTTGACATGGGAGAAGTGCTTAGCTTTGGGTTCAATCTTGCGGTGTCCTTTCCAAGTGACAGTAGGGGCAGCAAGGCAAGTAATGTATTGTTACCATCGAGGATAAAAAGATGGGGTTTATATCATATTTCAAGAGTTTATCCCTGTACATCATGTCATCTTGCTTAATGCGTTACTCTGTTCTTATGAACTTAATACTCTAGATGGAGGCAGGAGTCGGTCGATGTGTGGAGTAGTAGTAGTAGATGCAGAATCGTTTCGATCTACTTGTTGTGGATGTGATGCCTATATACATGATCATGCCTAGATATTCTCATAACTATGCACTTTTCTATCAATTGCTCGACAGTAATTTGTTCACCCACCATAATACTTATGCTATCTTGAGAGAAGCCACTAGTGAAACCTATGGCCCCCTGGTCTATCTTTTATCATACAAGTTTTCCATCTACTTTTATTTGCATCTTTTACTTTCCAATCTGTATCATAAAAATACCAAAAATATTTATCTTATCTTATTATCTCTATCAGATCTTACTTTTGCAAGTTTCCATGAAGGGATTGACAACCCCTTTATCGCGTTGGTTGTGAGGTTCTTGTTTGTTTGTGTAGGCGCATGGGACTTGTGAGGAGCCTCCTACTGGATTGATACCTTGGGTCTCAAAAACTGAGGGAAATACTTACGCTACTTTGCTGCATCACCCTTTCCTCTTCAAGGGAAAAACCAATGCATGCTCAAGAGTTAGCAAGAAGGATTTCTAGCGCCGTTGATGGGGAGGTCTTCGCTCAAGTCAAGACATACCAAGTACCCATCACAACTCATCTCCCTCGCATTACATTATTTGCCATTTGCCTCTCGTTTTCCTCTCCCCCACTTCACCCTTGCCGTTTTATTCGCCATCTCTTTCCCGTTCTCCTCTCTCTTTTGCTTGCCTTTTTGTGTGCTTGTGTGTTGGATTGCTTGTCACGATGGCATAAGATAATACTAAATTGTGTGAATTTTCCAATACCAATAATAATGATTTCCTTAGCACTCCGATTGCTCCTCTTAATGATGTTGAAACTTGTGAAATCAATTCTGCTCTGTTGAATCTTGTTATGAAAGATCAATTCTACGGCCTTCCTAGTGAAGATGCCGCTACTCATCTAAACAATTTTGTTGATTTGTGTGATATGCAAAAGAAGAAAGATATGGATAATGCTATTGTTTATTGAAGTTATTTCCATTTTCACTTAGAGATCGTGCTAAAACTTGGTTTTTGTCTTTGCCTAAAAATAGTATTGATTCTTGGAATAATTGCAAAGATGATTTCATCTCTAAATGTTCTCCTCCCGCTAAGATCATCTCTCTTAGAAACGATATTATGAATTTTAAACAACTTGATCATGAGCATGTTTCCCAATCTTGGGAAAGAATGAAATAAATGATTCGCAATTTCCCTACTCATGGTTTGAATTTATGGATGATCATACAAAACTTTTATGCCGGATTGAATTTTGCTTCTAGAAATCTTTTAGATTCAGCCGTGGGAGGCACTTTTATGGAAATCACTTTAGGAGAAGCTAAAAAAACTCCTTGATGATATTATGCTTAATTATTCTCAATGGCACACCGAAAGATCTACTAGTAAAAAAGTTCATGCTATAGAAGAAATTAATGTTTCGGGTGGAAAGATTGATGAACTTATGAAATTGTTTGCTTCTAAGAGTGTCACTATTGATCCTAATTATATGCCTTTGTCTACTTTGATTGAGAATAATAATGAATCTATGGATGTGAATTTTGTTGGTAGGAATAATTTTGGTAACAACCCGTATAGAGGAAACTTTAATCCTAGGTCGTTCCCTAGTAATTCCTCTAATAATTATGGTAATTCCTACAACAACTCCTATGGAAATTTTAATAAGATTCCCTCTGATTTTGAGACTAGTGTTAAAGAATTTATGAATTCTCAAAATAATTTCAATGCCTTGCTTGAAGAAAAATTGCTTAAAGTTGATGAATTGGTTAGGAACGTTGATAGACTTTCTCTTGATGTTGATTCTTCGAAACTTAGATATATTCCTCCTAAGCATGATATCAATGAGTATCTCAAAGCTATGAGAATTTCCATTGATGAGTGCAAAGAAAGAACCACTAGGTTGCGTGCTAAGAAAGATTGCTTTGTTAAATTTTCATGAAAGTAATGATGAAGATCTAAAAGTTATTGATGTGTCCCCTATTAAATATTTGTTTTCCAATATGAATCTTGATAATGATGGGACTGGAAGTGAATCAACTTTAGTTAAAAAGCGTTTCAATGATTTGGAGTATTTTGATCTTAATGCTAAAATTGGTAAAAGTGGGATCGAAGAGATTACAACTTTACATAGTAATGAACCCACTACTTTGGATTTCAAGGAATTTAATTATGATAATTGCTCTTTAATAGATTGTATTTCCTTGTTGCAATCTGTGTTGAATTCTCCTCATGCTTATAGCCAAAATAAAGCTTTTACTAAACATATCGTTGATGCCTTGATGCGATCTTATGAGGAAAAAATTAATTTGGAAATTTCTATACCTAGAAAACTTTATGATGAGTGGGAACCTACAATAAAAAATAAAATTAAAGATCATGAATGCTATGCTTTGTGTGATCTGGGTGCTAGTGTTTCCACAATTCCAAAAACTTTATGTGATGTGCTAGGTTTTCATGAATTTGATGATTTCTATTTAAACTTGCACATTGCGGATTCCACCATTAAGAAACCCATGGGAAGGATTAATGATGTTATTATTGTTGCAAATAGGAATTATGTGCCCGTAGATTTTATCGTTCTTGATATTGATTGCAATCTTTTGTGTCATGTTATTCTTGGTAGGCCTTTCCTTAGAACGATTGGTGCAATTATTGATATGAAGGAAGGGAATATTAGGTTCCAATTTCCGTTGAAGGAAGGCATGGAACACTTTCCTAGAAAGAAAATTAAATTATCATATGAATCTATTATGTGATCCACTTATGAATTGAATGCCAAAGATGGCAATGCTTAGATCTATTCTCGCTTTTGTGCCAAGCTAGGGGCGTTAAACGATAGCGCTTGTTGGGAGGCAACCCAATTTTATTTTTGTTCCTTGATTTTTGTTCCTGTTTAGTAACAAATATCTTATCTAGGTTATGTTTAGATGTGTTTTCATGTTTTAATTAGTCGTTGTTCCAAGTAGAACCTATAGGATAACCTTGGGTGAAAGTTAATTTGATTCTGCTGAAAAACAGAAACTTTGCGCGCACGATAAAACATTCAATAAATCACAGAAATGTGACTTTGCGTTGATTATTTTTGATGTAGATCAATAGACAAATTACCTAGGATTTCCTAGTTTGGTAGGATTTTCGGAGTTCCATAAGTATTCGAAAGTTACAAATTGCTACAGACTGTTCTGTTTTTGACAGATTCTGTTTTTTGTGTGTTGTTTGCTTATTTTGATGCATCTATGGCTAGTATCGGGGGGCGGGGGGGTATAACCATAGAGAAGTTGGAATACAGTGGGTATAACACCAATACAAATAAATAATGGGTTCACTACAATACCTTATGTGGTGGTTTTTCTTTCTTGCACTAACGGAGCTTATGAGATTTCCTGTTGAGTTTTGTGTTGTGAAGTTTTCAAGTTTTGGGTAAAGATTTGATGGACTATGGAATAAAGGGTGGAAAAAGCCTAAGCTTGGGGAATCCCATGGCACCCCAAGATATTCAAGGACAACCGAAATCCTAAGTTTGGGGATTCCCCGGAAGGCATCTCCTCTTTCGTCTTCGTCTATCGGTAACTTTACTTGGAGCTATATTTTTATTTACCACATGATATGTGTTTTGCTTGGAGCATCTTGTATGGTATGAGTCTTTTCTTTTTAGTTTACCACAATCATCCTTGCTGTACACAAATTTTGGGAGAGACTCACATGATTGAGAATTTATTAGAATACTCTATGTTCTTCACTTATATCTTTTGAGCTAGATAGTTTTGCTCTATGTGCTTCACTTATATTTTCTAGAGCACGGCGGTGGCTTTATTTTGAAGAAATTGTTGATCTCTCATGCTTCACTTATATTATTTTGAGAGTCTTTTTAGAACAGCATGGTATTTGCTATGGTTATAAATTTGGTCCTAGAATGATCAGCATCCAAGTTGGGTATAATAAAAACTATCATAGGAAGTGCATTAAAAACCATGATCAATTTGATGCTTGATAATTGTTTTGAGATATAAAGGTAGTAATGTTAGAGTCATGCTAGTTGGGTAATTATGAAATTGAGAAATACTTGTGTTGAAGTTGGCATGTCCTGTAGTATGCATGTATGGTAAAAGTTGTGTGACAAATTTGTTGCATGGGATGCTCTTTTAATTGCTTTCCTTATGAGTGGAGGTCGGGATCGCGCAATGGTTAACTCGTACCAACCTTTCCCCTAGGAGCATGTGTAGTAGTACTTTGCTTCTAGGGCAAGTAGACTTTTGCAATAAGTATATGAGTTCTTTATGACTAATGTGAGTCCATGTATATATGCACACTTGCCCTTCCACTTAGCTAGCCTCTATTATGCCGCGCAACTTTCGCCGGTATCATGAACCCATTATTTACATTCCTCAAAATAGCCACCATACCTACCTATTATGGCATTTCCATAGCCATTCCGAGATATATTGCCATGCAACTTTCCACCGCTCCATTTATTATGACACGCTCCATCATTGTCATATTACTCTTTGCATGATCATGTAGTTGACATCGTATTTGTGGCAAGGCCACCTTCATAATTTTTCATACATGTCACTCTTGATTCATTGCATATCCCGGTACACCGCTAGAGGCATTCACATAGAGTCATATTTTGTTCTAAGTATTGAGTTGTAATTCTTGAGTTGTAAATCAAAAAAAGTGTGATGATCTTCATTATTAGAGCATTGTCCCAAGTGAGGAAAGGATGATGAAGACTATGATCCCCCCACAAGTCGGGATGAGACTTTAGACTTTATAAAAATAAAAGAGGCCAAAGAAGCCCATAAAAAAGAGGCCAAAGAAGCCCACCAAAATAAAATAAAAAAATAAAAAAATAAAAAATGAGAGAAAAAGAGAGAAGGGACAATGTTACTATCCTTTTTCCACACTTGTGCTTCAAAGTAGCACCATGATCTTCATGATAGAGAGTCTCTTGTGTTGTCAATTTTCATATACTAGTGGGAAATTTTCATTATAGAACTTGGCTTGTATATCCAATGATGAGCTTCCTCAAAACGCCCTAGGTCTGCGTGAGCAAGCAAGTTGGATGCACACCCACTTAGTTTCTCTTGTTGAGCTTTCATATATTTATAGCTCTAATGCATCCATTGCATGGCAATCCCTACTCACTCAGGTTGATATCTATTAATGGGCATCTCCATAGCCTGTTGATACGCCTAGTTGATGTGAGACTATCTTCTCCCTTTTGTCCTCACAACCACCACCATATACCACATATAGTGCTATGTCCATGGCTTGCGCTCATGTATTGCGTAAGAGTTGAAAAGGCTGAAGCACATTAAAAAGTATGAACCAACTGTTTGGCTGAAACAGGGGTTGTGCATGATGGGAGTATTTTGTTTGATAAAGATGAAGCATGGCCTAACTATATGATTTTGTAGGGATAAGCTTTCTTTGGCTATGCTATTTTTATAGGACATGATTATTTGTTAGTATGCTTCGAAGTATTACTATTTTTATGTTTTATAAGCTTTTATCTTGAATCATTTGGATCTGAACAATCATGCCACAATAAAGAAAATTACATTGAGAATTATGCTAGGTAGCATTCCACATCAAAAATTCTGTTTTTATCATTTACCTACTCGAGGACGAGCAGGAATTAAGCTTGCAGATGCTTGATACATCTCCAACGTATCTATAATTTTTTTATTGTTCTATGCTATTATATTACTTGTTTTGGATGTTTATGGGCTTTACTCTACACTTTTATATCATTTTTGGGACTAACCTACTAACCGGAAGCCCAGCCCGAATTGCTGTTTTTTTGGCTATTTTAGTATATCAAAGGAAAGGAATATCAAACGGAGTCCAAATGGAATGAAACCTTCGGGAGCAATCTTTTTGGAACAAACACAATCCAGGAGACTTGGAGTGGACGTCAAGAAGCAGCCGAGGAGGCCACGAGGGTGGCCGGCACGCCCAGTAAGGGTGAATGCACCCCCTGCCTCGTGGGCCCCTCGTGGCTCCCCTGACCGACTTCCTTCGCATATATATATATATATATATATATATATATATATATATATATATATATATATATATAGGACAGGGCTATTCTGTTACTAGTAACAGAATAATATTCTGTACACCCGGCCCTATAAGGAGGTGATCGCACTAAAGTGTCCCAAAACACGCCGCTGTTGTCCTAGCCCCAACGCACCAACGCGCCACCGCGGCCCCGGGCTCCCTCCCACTAGCACGTCGCCGCCGCCCCCAAGCCCCTCCCACCAGCGCGCCATCGCCGCTACCTCGACCCCCTTCTCACCAGCGCGCCGCCGCCGCCCCCAAGCCCCTCCCACCAGCGCGCCATTGCCGCTGCCTCGACCCCCTCCCACCAGCGCACCACCGCTGCTCCGACCCCCCTCCCACCAGCGCACGGCCGCCGCCCCGAACCCCTCCAAACCCCCTCCCACCAGCGTGCGACCGCCGGCCCGACCCCCTCCCACCAGCGCGCCACCGCTGCCCCGCCCCCTCCCACCAGCGCGCCGCCACTGCCCCGACCCCTCTCCCACCAGCGCGCCGCCGCCGCTGGCCCGACCCCCTCCCACCAGCACGCCGGTGCTGCCTCCTCCCACACGTCAGCTGCCTCCTTTCCCCGCCGCCATTCGGCTCGCTCCCCCAGTGTCGACCGCTAGTCTCCCTTCAGCTCGGCGTCGGCTTCGGTCCAGCTGCACCTGCGACGACCACCTCCTCCAGCCTCCATCCACCTCTTGCCAAGATCCCCTTCAGCGATCCAGCCCCCGTTAGTTCAGTGCGATCTCTCCTGATAAATTCGTGTATTGCTATCTCGAGTGTTCAGAAAGTGTAGAATGGATATCATTACATGATTTATCTTGCCTATACAGCTCACAAATCATATGCTTTGTATAAAAAAACACTATTTGTAGGAGTTCATGATGTAAGTTATCATCAATTCATAAAGTAAACACAAATACAGTTTCATGTGTGTTATAGAAAAAACAATTAGGTTATATATTATATAGTAGTTCAATATGCAGGGGCTTCAGCAGAGTTCAGCAAGAAAGATTTTACATCAGTTCAGACTCTGATAGTTATTTAGTTCAAACATGATTTTTGAGAAAATTATTCTCCGGCTAAGTTTGAACATGTCATCCCGTGAAGTTTAGCTATTAATGTTGATTTATATGTAGAAGGCAAGTTTATGGGGCTGACAATCCTATAAGGAATTACATGCCAAGAATCTGAAGGGATGAAATAACCTTGGTTGTTACTTGACATTGGTTCTACTATAACCGAAGCTGCACGTTGGAAATTCGGGATGCATAAGCTAGCATAGTTATGCTTCCGAAGGTTCAACTTTTTCTTGACAAACACACAACAGGTTTTTATGCTTCGGAAGGTTCAACTTTTTTTTTATTTCTCTTTGGTGTGCGAGGACTAAAATAATTCATTCTTTTCAGATGTTCCTGTATTAGTTCGGGTGTCACCCCTCCGCCTCCTTCTGGTACCCTCAGCGATGCTTCCCGCCACCTTTCCGCATTGTCCCAGTGGGTGGTCCGACACGGCTGCGTCCAGCGGTCCAACACCGCCATCGGAGGCTGTTCAATGTCCCAGCACCTCCTTCCCAGTAATCGTGAGGTATGCCCTGCTCGAAATCTTTCCTCTCCATCTCCCGAAGGTGAAGATTTTCATGCCCCGTGTTCAAACTGCCATTTCATTTTGAATTGAACTAGGTCCGCTCTTGATTCAGACCTGAGGGAAGAAGGAAGAACCTCTCTCTTGTAGGCAATAATATTGCTCTCTCATATCATCTCTCATCTCCTAGGCAGTAAATATTTTGATGAATGTGTTACTCAAAAAACAAAATGTTGTATTGACATTCAGTAGCACAGAGAGAGAAGCTTAGAGAAACGTTGTGTTGTTCTGGATGACAAAGAACACATGTGACAGTAAGTCTAGGTATTTCTACATGAGGAGTACAAAATTACTTTTACTGAGAGTTCACTTGAATCCTTGATAGCTACTGACAATAGGAACTTAACCTAGAAAAATTGTGCAAAAAAGAACCATTTTGTATTACCATTAGTTGTCGATTTTGTGTAATGTTTTATTTCACTCATTGCTTGGCATTTGAGCTCTTGTTTTCTCAAGACTGGTACTAGTAAATGTTATTTCACTATGTATTCTTTCCTCAGTCCATAGAGAAATGTGGGAATAGTTCGATGTGTGTTGGAGAGATAGTTTTGTTTTATATATCATAAGAAGAAAAGATCGTGTTTCCTAAGGGGAAAATCAAAAACATTATTAGCAACTCACTATATATTCTACCATCAGTTCTATGTGTATTAGAGAGAGGGTTCGGTGTCTCATTGTTTTCACTTTCCCAGAAAAAATGTTTTATTGCAGATTAGGAACTTTGTATTTACATTTTTTGAAAACAAAGAACTAATAAGTTCATATAAGTTCAAAAAACAAAGCGTTGAAAGTTCAATCAAAAGCTCTCACCACTTTCATTTCTATTTTTTAATTATTGTAGGACATTTCAAGCACTGAGCAAAAGGGATTAGGATAAATTGCAAAAGTAGTTGTAGGATGCTTAAGTTCTTGTGACTTTCCTTTCTCTCATTCTTCATGTACCAACGAGCTATTTCATTTTTTCTGGTTTCAAAAAAGTAGAAGGGGAAGATGTAGAGGGTGGACTACTCTCGGCCTTTGCTGCTGGAATCATGGCGTATTCATGAGCTCCTGTAGAGCTACCGATCCAGCGAGCCGCCCATGTCGATGAAATGCATGCTAATTAATTCCCTTGAAAATGCCATTGGTGACCTCATTCTTCTTTCTTAACAGGAAATAAGAGGGAGCGTCAGCACTGATATAGGGAGATGCACACCAAACCCGCTCCCTGAGGCCGTTCACCGTCGCAGTGCCCCTTTCCCAGCCATCGTGAGTTGCTAAAAATCATCTTAGAAATTATCTCATTTAAATAGTTCACCTTTTCTAAAAATTGTAGTTCTCTGGTTAGAAAAACAATAGTTATCTCTGCAAAAAAGTATGACGATCTTTTGGTAAAGTCTCAATCTCTTCTCAGTTTTAGTGTACGCTCGCTGGCGATGCGTCCAGCATGCTTGCGGTGATAGCGCCATAGTGGCCACCACTAATGGCATTGGCGGCCAACATGCTTGCACAAAATATAGCTAGCTAGGTGTTCAGGATCGTCTATTTTATCCCTCCAAACAGGGTGCTCAGGACGTCTATTTTGTTTTCTGAAACACTAGCTAGGTGTTCCCAGTTCAGTACATGGACTATCATTAGCTCTAGTTGCTGCTTCCTGCCACCAACGAATTGTGCAAGTTCAAAGAGTGTCGCATGACAAATTAAAAAGTTGTTGTATGGCAAAGTTCAGAATTTTGGTGTCGTATAAAGTGTGATTTTTGGACAATATTTTGTGCGATTCAATTGTTCATCTTCGGAACTTGGAGATGTTAAGTCTACTTTTCTATGATGAAGGTACACATGAGCTCCATCTGCAATGGTTATCCTCCCTAGTGCTTCAAAGATGCTTATTTTGTTTCCCCCGTGACGCAGCGAGGATGATAGTGACGACACTTACAAAATTGTTTTCTGTGTTGCTATGTTGTCAGTCCAAAGTGTGGTGAAGATGTAGTCCTGGGTGTGTAGATGATGTGGTGTGTGTCTGGTTGTGTTTGTGTTTATGATGATTCGTGGCTGTTGTGTGTGTGTGCAGGGTACCCGGCGACAGCGGGTAGGCGGCAAGTGTACTGGTGAGCAGCTACCCGGAAAATGCTGGAACAGGGTTTCCAAAGTAAGCTCCTTGCTTCTTGCTTCTCTTTAAATCTCTTGAGCTTTACATGGTATGTTCAAGACAAGTCATCTAGTGGTTGTATTGTATGACGTTTGTTTAAATAATCGGCTATACTGACACCACATAATTGGAAACTCAAAATGAAAATAAAAGGTGTTAATGGAGAAATATAAGAACAAAAACAGTTATGTGTAGCCATCTAGCAACATGGTGATCAAACAAAATCCCGACAGCCACCCTCCATGGTGATCAATTCCATGTGCTGATGGGTATGCTTGCTTAGCACAGAATTCATAAACTGTCAATTTATTTTGAATTGAACTGATGCTGCTCTTGATTCAGACATGAGGGGAGAAGACGGAACTAGAATGATTCAATTCATCATTGGCACCCCTGTAAACCAAACAGTGAAGAACACACCCATTGTACTTTTGCTCTTCTTTCTATCTCCTGAATTCCACGCTTTCTGTGATGAGCATGCTTGGTACTATATAGATACTGTTGTAGTAGTTATAATACAATATATTACACGAATTCATTGACAAAAAAGGTGTTAGTTCATATATGCATACAGCAGCTGTTCTGATACTACTTCAGTAACCAGAAAAACACAAAAGTTCAACTATACTTATGCAAAATAGTTCAATATTTTATTCTATGACAGTCAAGAAAAACAGAAAAAAGAGGTTCATCGTGTGATGACCAATATTCCCAACAACTGTGCTAGAGATGCAAAAAAATGATAGCATAGCCGATGCTATTTTTCATCCATTTTCTGAACAAAACTGAAGTTGATCAGAGTAACTGAAGAATGATCTGTTAGTTCTTGAGTATGTGTAATGCTGCCATTTTACTGTGCATTTGATTCCATCGTGATGGATGTATTACAAAGATATGCATGTATTATTATGTTGAATAAAAATACCATTTTGCTGCAACATTTTCTGTCAGCTCCTGTCAAGTTATACATGTATGTGAGGATCCTTCTATGTAGTAAGTTCATAGTCGAGAAGTCAGAGACTTCGTAAGGAACATGAACACCAAAAAACCATTAAAAACCTAAACCATATGTTAGGGGAGTTTAAGAAGTTCATGGCTAGCTGTCCGTGTTCTGTATTCTTATCAGTTCATAATCAAGAAGACATGTATTCTTATCAGTTTGTTTATCTAGCCCATTGTGTTGTGTATTCTGGTTAGTTTGTGTGTGTATGTGTTGCCCTCACAGTGTATGAGAGGCCGCCCGTGAGGAAGTCGCCGATCCGGTTCAGGCATGCTGCTATTCTCTATATCCGGTAGCACAAACATTTAAAAGTTCGAACACCAAACCCTGGTAAGTTCTTCTTAACAAAAACTCATCCCTCATATTTGTTCCTTTTTTCGTAGGTTGAAGTTAAAACAAGATGGAGATGTGTGTTTTGGAGAGAGAAGAACTTATCTAGTGGAGTGCGTGTGTGTGCTGCTGCATCCTCGTCCGGCAGCTCTAATCCACACTCTTAGTACAACTTCTCTATGATCTCATGTTCACAAATCTTGTAGTACATTTTTTTAATAAAAATCTTCTAGTACTATGTAAAGCAAGTGTGGCCAACACATACTTTAGGTGTCGCGGTAGTACGCACTGTTGATGGTGGCCTTCCTTTGTGGCGCTACTACTTTGCCACCTAGAGTAGTACATGTATTTGATTAACGGTTCTGTAGAAAGAAAAAATTTCACCAATATATAATCTCTAGGTTTAGTAAAGCAATACTTTTGTTTAGTAGCTGATACTGCTCAAGTTTATTTCTTGTTGTATATATGATGTCCAATTTCTTCTTTCAGTTCGGTTCAATTTATAAATTTCATTCAGTTCAATTCTTATTGTAGTTGGAGTTTACTTTCTTTTTTGAGTGCAATTCAGGCATGTGTTTGAACTTGCAACCTCACTGCCTTAAGCTACGATCTCAAATAGAAGTGTACTAAATGCAGGTACTAGGTGGTGGCATTGCTTCACTTCTCTTGTTACATTCTCTTCGGCCAAATTCGGAGGATCAAGAAAATAAAATATCATTCTTTTGACATGCACTACTCAAAAGAAGGCATTTCTGTTGAAAAATTATTTCACTTGACATGTACTTGCCAACAATTATGTATAATAAATCATGGCATTGTATGTAGAAAAAGATATATTGTGTGTTCTGCTGTTGTATTGAGTTGCTATCTATTGCTAATTGTATGATGTTGCTATTGCTCTCCGAGTCATGTTATGCAAGTTGACACCGAGTACACGTTGGATGATATACTTGTACAATAAATAGCTAAAAACTGATTTCTTCCTGTTTTTATTTTTCGCCCTTGCCTGTTTGATGTTATGCCCACGTGAAAACATTTGGAAGTTTAGGGAGGGAAAATACTTGTTAGATTCATTTAAAAAGTGTCATATAGTTCAACTTTTATATATAATAAATTCATAATTAAAAGGAAACATGAGAAGCTCATAAATTAATTCTGTGACGTTGACGTCCAAGTTCTACAATTGATCCGTACAAACAAAAATGGTGGTCCGTTCTACAAAGGAAAAATGGTTTAATTAAAAATATTGATCAATACAAGTTAAAAACGGTGGTCCATTTGGAATAAAAGAAATTCAAATTGTAAAAGTTCAAGCAAAAGGAAACCCCATGCAATTCAAATGATAAAAGTACAAGTCATAAAATAAGAGAAGTCCAGAACATCGTTGTAAAAAAATGTTTAGTTCAAAAAAAAGAATAAAAAAACATTTTGTTTTTGAAAAAAATATCATCCAGTTCAATGATATAAACCATGCAAGTACAGGGCCGATGATACAATAACATTCAGTTCAACAATATAAACCATACAAGTTCAGGGCTAGGATACAGTAAACCGTTGAAAATTTACCAGAAAAATATTACCCAAAAAACAGAGCAAAGTCTAGTTAGTGAAAACACGCTTAGTACAAACCCATCCAAGCATCAGTACAAGTACCTTCTATGGAAACCATTTAAAATTACACTACAAAAAATAGCTCAGTACAAACATACACATATATCAGTACGACTACTCTGTTTGCAGACGAGAAAATAGCAGGATCCGTCATGCCGTATTCAAAATTACTCTTAAACGGTTGCGAAGTAGAGAAAATGTCCAACATGACTAAGTTTCTCATTTTCGATAGCTATCCAACGGTATATTATTTAACCCATTTTGACAAACTTTAAAAAAACCGCGTTCAAAACCAATTTTACCGTATTTGAATTTGTATTTAAATTGTAAGGAATTAGAAAAAACTTTCTATACGAAAAAGTTGCGCATTTTCCATAGCTTTCCAACGCCTTATCATTTGCTTCAATCCGATAAACCGTTTGCAAAAAACAGTGAAAAAACATTTCGCCCAAAATTTCACCGTTTTTCAAATTACTTTTAAATCATATAGAATTTGAAAAAATTGTAGATGTACGGAAGATGCGGACTTACACAAGCTTTCCAACGCCATCTCATTTGCTCAATTCTGACAAACCGTTTGAAAATTAAGTCTAAAATATGATTCGCGTTTTCGGTTTTGAAAAAAACGGTTTTTTCAAAACTGTTCTTAAATCTTAATTTTTTTGCAAAACCAAATTATAAGATTGTACTGTGGATGTCAAGAGCTTTCCAACGATATATTACACGGCCCGTTTCGACAAAAAAAATGCAAAAAAAGTTGAACTAAAGGACATGATTTTTAAGACCAACAGAAAGCATCAGTTCAATCACTCGAATTTCATCAGTTCAACCGCTTGAATTCATCAGTTCAAGTAGGGTAACAGAATAATATTCTGTTAGCGTAACAGAATAGGCCAGATGTGTGTGTGTGTATATATATATATATACACACACACATCTGCTAATATTAGCAGAATAACTATTCTGCACACCACTTCCGCACTGCACGCTGAATGCAAGTGCATGTCATTTTTTGAACAAAGTGTGCTGCAGTACTCACACGAGTGAACTTTCGTCGAAAAAAACTGCACGCGTTATTTTTTCGGTACTATTTTCGCTCTAATATTTTAACTGTTTATCAGAATGAGGCGTGTAATATACCGTTGAAAAGCTATGGATTAGGCGCAACTTCGCCATGTTGAACACTTTTCGGGATTCCACACGGTTTAACAGCAGTTTTGAAAATGGTGCGGCGGAGGACAAGTGGCAGCGAGCGTTTTTTCGCGATTTCTTCTAAACCGCTCGTCAGAATGAAGCAAAGGATACGCCATTGGATAGACATCGTCGAGGCGCATCTTTTTCATATATAAATGTTTCTCTATTTCCTTACGGTTTAATAACAGTTTCAAATTTACTAAATCACGGAATTCTGTTTTTCAATTTTTTTCAAATTTTCGGTACTGTTTTTGCTCCAGTTTTTGAATCGTTTGTCGAAATGAGGCGTGTGATACGCCGTTGGAAAGCTACAAACGAGGCGCAATTTTCATATGTTGAACTATTTTTGAGATTCCTTACGGTTTTAAGTTAATTTTGAAAATCGTGCGGCGGATGACGAGTGGCAGCGGCTATTTTTTCGCGATTTTTTTGCAAACCGCTTGACGGAATGATTCAAACGATACGCCGTTGGAAAGATATCGACAAGACACAACTCTTTCATGTAGAAGACTCTCTTTAATTCTTTACGGTTTAAGAGGAATTTCGAATTTACCGAAATGCGGACACTCTGTTTTTCGCGACACCCAAATCTACGTGAGTACTTCATCCGAATGAAAACCGCACTGCATCAGACGAAAAACCGCACTGCATCAGACGGGTAAGAGAACTGCATGATTTTTTTGTGGGACGTAAATTTTTGAAAACGAGGAAGAAAACCGCACTGGTTTTAGATTGAAAACCGCACTGCATCAGACGGGCTAGCGGATTGCACAATTTTTCTTTTTCAAGTTGTTATTGTGTATTTTCATTTTTCACTTCGGATGAACCAAACTGCATGTGATGAGCACCGACACTACATCAGATGGAAAACCGTACTATAGTATCAACATAAGGAACTGCAGGCAGTTTTTTTCTTTCTTGCTACGAGCCAAATTGAATCCCATGACATTTTTGTCTTTTTTCTTACTTCTTTTTGGACTTATGTGGACCACATGGTCAAAGTTAGTGAACCACATGAACTACATCTAAAATAAAACAAACTTCTTTTGCGATGTTTTGTTATTGTTTTACAAAGGGAAGCACAGCAGCGCACTGCATGCATACACACATCGCACTGCACGCATACACGCACCACACTGCAATCATTTTTCAAAAGAAGTGAAACCACCACATATGAAAATACATTTTTGTCATCTCAAAAAATAAACAGATGACCAAGGGGTGGACTGCACGCATACACACACCACATTTTGCAAGCATACACAAAATGAACTGCACGCGCACGGCGCTTGTGGCTTGCTGTCTCGTCGGTGCGTGGGTTTGCTCCTGGTGGCTGGAGGACGTCTACCTCCTCTGGAGGTCTTGCAGCAGCAACGCCATAGCCTGTGTGGGCCACCAGCTAAACAACAATCAAGTACCACCGGTGATGCGGTTAACATTTTTTTTCAAGTGAACTTTGTGTTGCAGGTAAGTAGGTGGAGCACTACTTCAATCCATACAGTAAACTACAAGAAAGGATGAGGGATAGGAGGAGGAGGGGCAGCACGGTGGAAACACCATGCTGCAGTGCAAGGTGGGCTGCTCCACCCGCCATCTGCTCGGAGTCACGACACCAGTGATGGTGACCTCCTGCGATGGTCATGGATGAACCACACAGGGCGTGCAGCGCACTGCTCGCGGGATCTGGTTGAGTTGCACATGGAAAATCTAGAAAAAAAGGGGGAAACTACTCTGAGCCGCACCACACGGTGAGGTGCACTGCACCATGCGTCCCCGTTGAACTATACTGGTGCGGCACCCACGGCACCCACGCACTACAGCCGGAGGTAGTGAGAAGAGAGGGGAGCGGGACGGCGCGGATAGTAGAGCTCCGCCGCGGGACTACAAGCGCGTCGCCGGTGGACTGCAACGGCTCCCAACAAAGGAACTACGACGGCACCACGGCGCGGCGGAGCCATGGTGAGCTCGCCATGGTTCAGATCTGACAACAAGGAACCTCGTCGGAGGTTGCGGCGCTCGCATCCGGCGGGGACGGGTCGTGGCCATGTCGGATCCGGCATAGGGAGGGTGGGGCGGCACGGAAGGGGACGCGGCCGCGTCAGATCTGGCGAAGGAGGGGTGGGGCGGGGCGGAAGGGGACGCGGCCGCATGGGATCTGGCGAAAGAGGGGTGGGACAGCGCGGGAGGGGCAGAGGTCGAGTCGGATCTGGCGAAGGGAGTGATGGCCGGGGAGGTGGTGCGGGGAAGAAGGTGGGGGCGCCGCGTGGGGGCTGATGGCCGGGGCGGTGGCTTGCTGGGAGGCGACGGTGAGGGGTGGTGATGGCCGGGGCGATGGTGCAGGGAAGAAGGTGGGGGGCGCCGCGCGGGGGGTGATGGCCGGGGCGGTGGCTTGCTGGGAGGCGACGGTGAGGGGAGAAGGTGGGGTGGGGGATCGGGGAGAAGGTGGGGACTGGGGTGCGCGTGGGTGGAGGCGGGTTGGGTGGGCTGTTTTGTTTTTGGTCTTTCGGGTAGGGGCTTTTGGGTGGGCGTCGGGTGTTAGCAGAATAAGCACTTTTGAGGTGCAGAATAAGGTCTTAAGGGTGTTATCATAATAGACCCACCCTCTCTCTCTCTCTCTCTATATATATATATATATATATATATATATATATATATATATATACCCCGAAAACATCCAGGAGCACCACGAAAAGCTAATTCCACCGCTGCAACCTTCTGTATCAGCGAGATCCCATCTTGGAGCCTTCATCGGTGCTCCGCCAGAGGGGGAATCGACCATGGAGGGCCTCTCCATCGCCTCCAAGGCCTCTCCGATGAGTTGTGAGTAGTTTACCACAGACCTTCGGGTCCATAGTTATTAGCTAGATGTCTTCTTATCTCTCTTTGATTCTCAATACAAAGTTCTCCTTCCTCTTCTTGGAGATCTATTCGATGTAACTCTTTTTGCGGTGTTGTCGAGATCCGATGAATTGTGGGTTTATGATCAAGTTTATCTATGAGAAATATTTGAATCTCCTCTGAATTCTTTTATGTATGATTGGTTATCTTTGCAAGTCTCTTCGAATTATCACTTTGGTTTGGCCTACTAGATTGATCTTTCTTGCCATGGGAGAAGTGCTTAGCTTTGGGTTCAATCTTGCGGTGTCCTTTCCCAGTGACAGTAGGGGTAGCAAGGCACATATTGTATTGTTGCCATCGAGGATAAAAAGATGGGGTTTATATCATATTGCATGAGTTTATCCCTCTACATCATGTCATCTTGCTTAATGTGTTACTCTGTTCTTATGAACTTAATACTCTAGATGCAGACATGAGTCGGTCGATGTGTGGAGTAATAGTAGTAGATGCAGAATCGTTTCGATCTACTTGTTGTGGACGTGATGCCTGTATACATGATCATGCCTAGATATTCTCATAACCATGCACTTTTCTATCAATTCCTCGACAGTAATTTGTTCACCCACCGTAATACTTATGCTATCTTGAGAGAAGCCACTAGTGAAACCTATGGCCCCCGGGTCTATCTTTTATCATACAAGTTTTCCATCTACTTTTATTTGCATCTTTTACTTTCCAATCTATATCATAAAAATATCAAAATATTTATCTTATCTTATTATCTCTATCAGATCTCACTTTCGCAAGTTTTCGTGAAGGGATTGACAACCCCTCACTACAAAAAATAGACACAACCGTGACATTTTGGGCCGAACGAATTTTTTTTCTGTCATACATATGACACTTCTATGACGATAATTGTGACAAAACCGGTATCATCATAGATGTGGTGGGCTCCTACTTCTATGACAAAAAATCATGACAGAAAATGTGCTTTTCGTCCTGGGTGGGCCGAAGACGTAGCTGGATGACATTCTTTGGGCCGTCCATGACGGAAAAAACCATGGTAGAAGCAAGGGCAAGGAATATTTCTGGGAGTTCCTGGTTACGGTGGGTGGTCGGGGGCCGAGTGATGCACGTTTCTCTTGTACACGTACGCACGTGTATGCGAGGCGTTAGCTCTAACTGAACCCGAGCGAGGCGTTGGGCTCTAACTGAACCCGAGCGATTGCACTGCAGGCTACGCGTTACTGAACCCGAGCGATCGATCGATGGCTGTTAACTGAACCCGATCGAGCGATTCCTTTGCAAGTGCTGCTAACTGAAGCCGATCAATGCTGCCTCTCTGGATGAACAGTGAGTGTTGCGGGGGGTTTGGATGAACAGTGAGCGGTGGGAGTGGATGAACAGGACCCGTGGCCTTGCCTCTGGATGAACAGGACCCCGATCGATCGAACCGGTTGGGGATGGATGAACAGGACCCCGTGGAGGGCTGGATGAACAGGACAACCCGTGGAGGGCTGGATGAACAGTAGATGGTGGAGGGGTGGATGAATAGTAGCCCGTGGAGGGGTGGTTGAACAGGAGCCCGTGGAGAGGGGTGGTTGAACAGTAGCCGGTGGAGTAGCGCGCGGTGGAGGCTAGATGAACAGGAGCCCGTGGATGAACAGTCGCAGGTGGAGGCTGGAGGAGGTTGACGGTGGATGAACAGTAGCCCGTGGAGGCTGGAGGAGGTCGACGATGGAGATGAACAGCATCCCGTGGAGTCCCGTTTTACGGTACGCCACACCCCTCCCGATGAACATGACCCCCATTTCGACCGTAGCGCTCCAACAGAAGTCCGTTTTGTGGTACGCCACACCCCTCCCGATCAACAGGACCCCCGTTACGACCGTAGGAGGTCCGTTTCCTCCATTTTGCGGTACGCCAGACCCCTCCCGATGAACAGGATCCCGTTTTGAACGTGTCCAGTCGAACACAAGGCTGTTTCCTCCGTTCTGTGCTACGCCAGGGCTCGTTTCCATCGCCTGTTCCGTCCAAGCCCTCCCGATGAACACGACGACGCATTCCATTCCGACCCAGCCGGTTGGCTCCCCATGAACACGACGACGACGTTGTTTCTCCGTTCCGACCCAGCCATGTACACGAGCCCTGGCCGTACGTATATATGCGCGAGTAGGCGTTTGAGACCCCGCCCGTATGTACACATACGTGGCCGTATTTTCTTTCTTGCACCCTGTCCGCTGTACGTACGTGTACATGCTACGTGCGCGCCTCTACTACGACACGTGCGTGCCTCTACTACGACACGTGCGCGCCTCTACATCCACCAGTATGTACGTACACGTTCGTGACCACACTGACAATGCTACATATGCTTCGACCAGGTGGGTCCCAACTGTCAGGCACTTCCTTGCGTGCGAA